>NC_135504.1:45829467-45964467 GCF_052857255.1 Amblyomma americanum | reverse complement strand
TCGGTTCTTCATGCCTATAAGTGCGCCAGTATGCGTGCAAAACCGCCTAGTCGGTGCAAATTTAAATGACGAACAATATGCGCTAACGCGGCATATATGAAGGAAGCCATAAAAAAAGCGTCCCCTGGAAAAGTGAGACTATAATCAATTACAACTACTCATCAGTACGCAAATGAAAGAAGTAGGAAGAGAAAGAACTAGAGGAATGAATAAGCCACGACATTTTTGGAATAGAAACATTGAGAGGGGCAATGAGCAACGACGGGTGGCTTCAAGAGACCACAGGGAGGCTAAAAGGCATAATTTGCTAAATGAAAAACAGCCCAGAATTGGAAATCTTATCGAAAAAATTAACTGGAAGTGAAGATACTCGGCCAGGGTAAATAGAGCAGACCACTAATAGCTTATTGGCTGAAGATTCCGATACTACTAATGGTGAGCCGAAGAAAATCTGGAACTATATAAGTTGGCTCGGCGAAAATAATCAAAGAAAGCACCAACGAATACAAGACCACAAGTAAAATGTTCAGAGGCAAGCGACGCTGTGAAATACATTACATCAGTTATAGTTGAGACATTTCGGACTGGGGATAGGGTGATCTCCCCGAATGAAGATGTCCAGGGCAACATAATGGAAAGCAGCTAAGCACTGATCAATCTAAAGTGAAAAAAAGGAGTTGGAAAACATTTCCAAATGCACAACCACAGAGATAGAAGAAGTTCCAATCAAACTGATTACGAAACTTGGTCCAAGCAGCAATGAAACTTTGCGAAATGAATGAATGGATGCATTGATACCGAATAAGCGAAGTCCGGACAGATTGCGTTAGACTAGAATTGATATTTTAGCGGGAAAAAATATAGATACATTTATTTGCAGGAAGACATATACCAGCAGCCTGAATAGCTGCGACCAGCGCCGAGCGGCCCTAGCAAGAGACCATTGCCTACGTCCATCATCGACTCGTGGCACAGTGCATCTCTTCGTCGTCGTTGTCAGCCCGCTATATCACCTCGGGTGGGAGATGTGCCGTCCCAGCGTTAGGGTGTCGAAGTGTCAGCGATTTGGTGGAGTTGAAGTCAGCGGACGTGGCAGATGTCTGCAACGGGGCCAGCGGACGGTGGTGAGGACGTTTTGGGAGCGGTTTCATAGTAGACGTCAGTCGCTCTACGCACCACACGGTAAGGGCCACTGTAGTTTTCTTTTATTATTCGAGAAGTGTGCCCTGAGGCATAAGTTCAAAAAGGAAGGAGGGGGCACTGTAGTTGGAAAGATGTTTCTTAGAGAAACCAGCGTGACGCGAAGGCAACCGCAGAAGGACGAGTGATACACTTTCATAGGTGACTTCATGGTGTTGGCGATCGTAGGCGGACTTCTGGCACGCTCGAAGGGCTTGGAGTCGTCGGCGAGCAATTTGGTGCACCTGGGTGGGTTGATCAATGGCGTAACGGGCGTAAGCTGTGGTGGGGACTTGAGAAGGTGGCATGAGAGTGTCCAAGGGAAAGCAGGAATGCCTTCCAAATGAAAGGTAGACATGAGAACAGCGCGTGGTGTCATGCCGTAAAGAATTGTTTGCGAAGGTTACATAAGGCAACCTGCTGTCCCAGTGGCGCGTGTCTGGGGCGACATACATCGATAACATATCGGTAAAAGTTCGGTTAAGCCGCTCGGCAAGCCCATTGATTTGTGGGTGATACGCCGTGGCGAGCTTGTGCTGCCTAGAACATGCACGAAGGACGTCGTCACCGACTCAAGAACGAAATGTACGGCCGCGGTCGGTGAGTAGTTGGCGAGGAGCTTAATGCTGCAGGATGACCATTTGCAAGATAAAATCCGCAACATCTGTAGCGCAGCTCGTCGCCAAACCACATGTGATGGCGTAACGAGTCGCAAAGTCAGGTTGTGACAGCGATACACTTGTTGCCGCATAGGAACGTAGGAAAAGGCCGAGAATGCCAAGGCCAACATTGTGAAAAAGTTATGCGGGATATAAATGGGTTTCAGAAGACCGGCAGGCAATGTGGAGGGCCTCTTGCGACGCTGATGCAGATCACAAGCGGGGACGTAACGCTTGACGGACGATATAAACCGGGCTAAAAGAAGCGGTCTCGGAGCCCAGCGTAAGTGCGGAAGACACCAAGGTGTCCGGCTTTCTGTAGATTGTGGAGTTCTTCAAAGACAGAGGAGCGGAGGTGTAGGCTGTAGGAGCGGAGGTGTAGGGAGTAGGCTGCCGCTGTAGCGAATGCTACGAGTAAGAACATACAGTTTAAAGCACAGATTCAATATTCTTGAGCTCAGGCCATCAATGAAAGGTGATAAGGACGAATCATGGCGCTCTTCGTCGGCAATATTGAGATCAGAAATAACAAGAGACTAGGCCGGTATCAGTTTCTGGAAGATCAGGTGGATCTACAGGGTAGCGAGACAAGCAGTCCGCGTCTTCGTGGAGACGTCCTGACTTGTATCCGCTACAAGCCCGCTACAGCTCGCTACAATACGATTTAAAAATGTTAATGAGATAGGACGAACACAAAATCATTCAGGCCGATTACATTAACATCTTTTATGCAGACACTGGCAGTGCTAGCAGTGAAATGGAAAATGCATTCATGGATAGAAAGTGCTAAATTATTATTCTAACTTCAGAACCGACTCAGATGTACGAGCTAGATTCGAGGGTCTTCGCACTTATCCAAGGCTTAGAAATAAGTGGGAAATAAAATAGGTCTGGCTTTATATATAACCTTCCTGTACATAAATGGTCAGTGTAACACTGTAAATTTGTAATTCCTCTGGAATATGCTGAAACATGAAGCTATCGGCGAAGAGACAATTGATAACTACAGGAAATATACTGAGATATGAATTTTAAACTACATGTGAAGAGATATGATGTACCGGAACTGTTGAAGTACCCAAAACGTTAAGGCAGGGTGTCCTCTATCGCCACTGCTCTTTGTGATATATCTAATAAATATGAAAAGAAGGCTACAAGAAAGTAGTCTATGCTATAAATCATCGCACAGACGAATCACAACTCTCGTAGGGCCGTGGGTACCCGGTATAATATTCGCGTACAATATTTTAATATTCGCTGATAACAAATACATAGAGACTCG
Organism: Amblyomma americanum; assembly: GCF_052857255.1. Classification (NCBI taxonomy): domain Eukaryota; kingdom Metazoa; phylum Arthropoda; class Arachnida; order Ixodida; family Ixodidae; genus Amblyomma; species Amblyomma americanum. The sequence continues at coordinate 45,961,347 of NC_135504.1, read as the reverse complement.
GTTACTTCTTGCCCGGCGAAGGAGATGTTCTATTCTTGGCATTTCGCGTAGCTATATAAGGTGTGATGATTTTAAATGACTCTACTGATGAGATGCTTACAATACAAGACCTGTCGAGGTACGCAAGGAATTAAGAAAGGGTTTTCTTCAACTAACGCTGCCGTTCATGCTTTAAAATTTTGTTATGAAAAATGGCTACAAAGAAACTAACCTATAAACTAATCGTACACATTATGCGAGAAGCTCCTACAGCAGCGGCTCTTGGGTTAAGGTATGCGGTCGACATTCTTCTGCTTGCTGATAGCCAAGAATCTTGTGTATACGAAGGGGACGCTCTAGATTCATATTTTGCGCAATTACAAGATGTCTGATAGTTTAACACAATTCTATTCATCCAGTGCTTACAATATAAGGGGATGACATACCCAGAGGGCAGAATTAGAACATATCGAGCTATGAGGACACGAAAGAGAGATTTGCTGCGAAAAGCACGAACAGTCATCGAAGGCGAAACGGCACAGATATGTCGGGGTAATTAAGAATAGGGCATAATTGTGAGTTCAGGATGTATGAAGAACTGAGAGGAATTTTGAAAGAAACAATGGTTAGTGAGCTTACTCTTGGGAATGCGCTTTTGTGACTAAGGACGAAAAATTAAGTAGCACTATATAGAGAAATCAGAGAGCTGCTGTAAAATTATCATTAGGTGCCAACGACAAAAGCGCAGTCGGTGCATTACAGTGCATCGTTTGAAGCAGGGTAAGCTCAGAGTAAAGCATTTTGTGTAGAACTCGTTAGGAAATTGGAACATAATAGGCGGGCAGCTGAGGCGTTTAACTATTTATATCGAAGGAGTGCTGACTTGCAGTGGCGGAACAGGACTAGGAAGTAAAGGAGTAAGTAACCATGAAACGGGTACGGAGAAAGGATGACCTAAACCAAGTACACGCGCGAACGCAGATGTTTAGGCTGGTTGGGTCATGGTTTTGCTTTTCAGGATCATCAGGAAATCTGGCGATGATATTAGACTGCGGTTAAGCTCTGCTGGAAGTTAACCTCATCTGTTAACGCAGCAGATGGAAGTTGATGAAGGCGACAATGTGCAATGCACAGCGCGAGAATGTGTAGCAGTTTAACACGAGGCGTGTTTGCTTACGGCGATAGCGTAGTGCCCTCGTACAGCGGCCAGCGAAGCTGATCTCCTCGCTCCACCGCGAGTTGACAGCCCAGTCACGGCAATATTTACGCTATTTCTGCATCGGCTGTTGCTATGGTATGTTTTCTCAAGGTCACATTCAAGGTCAAGCCCCTGACAAATTTGGTGAGGAAGTTAGACCTAATGAAGAAATGTTTTCGTCCTAAAAAATGAAAAGGTAAGTAGTGGAATATTTCAATTGAAAGAAGCATACTGTAGAACTAATCTGAAATGAGAAAAGGCAAGTCAGGAAGTAGTTCATTGATAACTCACTATTCAGTGGATTATACTTTGAAGATAGATTAGGTTTTCTTAGAATGCGAAGCTACAAGTAAAGTTGGCCAAGGGGATGACACATGAGCAGATGAGCAGTGTGTGTGCCAAGTCTGCAAAAAAATAATTGAATATGGTATGATAAAACGTGGCAATATACATCCGGATGTCGATGGAAGCTCTGTAACTTTATCTGGAGCGTTAGTATTTAGAGTTAACAAAGAAAATATCAATGAATCTGTGGCAGAAGTTAGCAAAAAGCGATGGGAAGATTGGTGACTCTAAAACAGTGTGATGGCCTAGAGTTTGCTAGTTCACGAATATAAAATGTATTTAAAAAAGTGGTAAACCTTTAGATAACATCGTTAAGTTGGATGAACTGTCTGAAAAATATAAAAAAAAATGTGACCATGGCTGGGAACTGGACCCCACCTTGTTTGATATTGGACACTCCAAACTTCTGTCCATCCTACCGCCCATACGTCCGCCCGGTGCGCCCTAAAAATGTTTGCTTTTCTCGCCAATTTCCCCTGTTACGAGGCTGCGATGAGAGCAGCGTATTTCATCATAGATTGATAATAACACAGCTTCGAGGGGCAATAAACCGACGACTGGGCCTATTTTGTAGAGGATTTTTTTAATAAAAACTCTCGTTCTCTTCCTCCGCGAGTGGGATTTGAAATAGTGCCGGTTCCGCTAGATCAGCTCCGCTTTCCTCTATCTTAGACGAAGAGGCAGTCACGTTATACTAGAGAAGCATTTCTGTTTTCCTTCATTTTTAAGCCAAACATTACATGTTTTGAAATCTTCAGTGAAAGTGGCTACTCTGCCGTTGAGCGTGCTATGCCGCAGGACGAGTCAAGAAATTTAAGTGCTTGCCCATATTACCAAACGAACATATCACAGCCGACAGGTTGGAGACATACCGACCTATATGGCATAATGCATCGTTACACCTCAAATGGTTAGGCGGGTGAGGTATCTTACGCGATATGCTTAGCTTGAAAAGAGGTGAAAGGCTGAACACGTAGATGAGTGAATCATCAAATTGGAGGGGCACCGAAGGTGCCGTAGATTAAAAACAGAGGCGCCTGTTGGCAGCTCTCCTCACAACACGAAAGGAGCCAGAAAAACCAGGCGCCCTGACCTTGTTACAGAATAGAGGAGGGAAAGGCCTCGGCACGCTCTGCAGCCAATCGGCAAGGTTATTACCCGAGCTGTTTCATATCTACTGCGCCTTCTCTGTAACGTATTTCATATTTATTCCTACATTCCACAACAAAGTGCAGTATGCCTTTCCTATATTTTGTGTTCTTCAGATAACAGACAACGGTTTGCGAAGCTTTCACATAATTTGCAACATTTTCTTCACACAGGATACCAATATATATTTGCGCTTTGGCTCAAAGGCGAAAATCTACGGGACATAGCCCTCCGTAGACGTTTCACGTGGTGCCAATATAGTATATACCAGGTGTTTCAAGCAAGACTGAAAAAGTTTCAAAAATAGGCATTCTGAAGTTAATATATAGCATTTGGGACAGAGTATTACCATTGTTTGTGGACACCAGAAAGCCGGTGAATCGCTTTAAGTGCTTAGCTGGTTATCTAGTTTTAAATAGTTGACTTTTTAACTGTAAAAAGTAGGCGCCTAGTTGCAGGTTGAGACTTGTAGCCTGTAAGTAATAGCCATATCAGCTTTTAGAATTTTGAAACCTTGATTGTCCTCCGCGCTGTGGCTCGACAAAATTTGGCTTCTTTTTAATTGATTACATGCGTTAGAAAGGTTGTTCTGCCTGCATGCTTTGGCAGCCAAAATTTTTTAGCCGCAAAACCAGGCACCTAACTAACCGTTAAAACGTCAATTACTAGAAATTTTTTAGCCAGCTTAGTACCTAAGACGATTCACCCGTTTTTGTTGTTTGCCAAGACTGGTAATACTACAGCGTAAAAGCCCTATTTTTATCCCAAAAAGATTTTTTGTTTAAATTTCAAAGTCTCCCCTTTAACACCTGGTATATGTAGTCACCATAGCGTAAAGAATATTGTATGTACATAGTTTTTGGGTATGGAGGTGAAGTGCCCAGGACGACTTACACTGACTCCTTAAATGCGCGTGCAGTGGGAGGATGAAAGCGGCGTTTGTTGCTGTTGTGTGGACTTGAGGTACGAAGCATACGCTTGTTCTTTAGGGTCAGAACGCATGCATCTAGCGACGAGATAGCTAAACACCCCATTGCTCGCCTATGTTTCGTTTGCAGGAAAATCGCTCAAGCGAGGACGGTTTAAATTTTATTTCGATCCTCGAGATAGGAATAGTAACAGTTCGAAACTTACAGAGACCCTGGCAAGATGGCGTGCAGTATACCAATGCAGTAAGTAAAAACTGAAAGCGCGTCTGCTCTGCCCTCGGTGCCTTTTTTTGAGAAGAGCTTGAACGCATATCCGCGTATACTTCATTTTCTAAACCTTCAAGTGGCAGGATACTTGATCGTTTTACAGAATGGATGGATGGATGGATGGATGGAAAACTTTATTAAGCAAGCGAGTTTGGACCGTGCAAGGTCTCAGAGCCACCGCACAGCTCTCACATTACGCGCATGTGTCCAGGCCACGTAGGGCCATGGCACTGGCACCCCGGTTCACACAGCGAAGTTGCGTTTCCGGGTCCTGCGACGCAAGGAGGGCCTCCTCCCATTCCTCCCATGCACCGATGGCGGGCTGTCCCTGCGGGGGAGGATCGGCAGGGCAGCCGAAGAGGATGTGGTCCAGGGTGGCGTGCGGAGCTCCGCAGAGAGTGCACTCTGGGGAAACATGGCGGAAGTAGGAGAGACGCGGAGGGGTAGGAAGAGTTCGGGTCTGGAGTCGCCTCCAGAGGATTTGTTGGGAGTGGGATAGGCGGGAGTGGGGAGGGGGATAGAGTCGACGGGCAAGGCGTGCTTGTTGAGTTAATTCTGAAAACGTGTGTGCCCACTCCCTCGAGAAATCCCGGCTGGGGTCGCCATTTGCCCGGCAAATAAGTCCTCGAGCTATGTTATCGGCGGCCTCATTTCCGGGATTGCCAGAGTGAGCCGGCACCTACACAAGCTCAATACGCCTATCGGAATTTAGGGTGCACATTCTCAATATCTTCCACGCGGGGGGATGGACGCGTCCGCGGGCGAAGTTAAGAACGGCTGTTTTGGAATCGCTAAGTATATAAGCCGCATTGGTTTGGGCAATGGATATTGCTATAGCTGCTTCCTCTGCTTCTTCCGGGGTACAAGGGGGGTCTATGAAGTGGGTAAATGGGGGGGCTGCTGGATGGTAAGCCACAGCTACTGAACGGTCTGGACCACATGCGGCGTCCACCCAGCGCACATACTCTGAAGTGCCATATTCTTTATGAAGAGCTTTGGCTCGCGCGACGCGGCGGGATTGATTTATTCAGGGTGGACATTCTTAGGAAGGAGTTTCAGGATAAGCGCGGTGTGTATAGCGCGAGGGAGAGGGATGAAGTCTGTCGTGTGGGCCGGTATGCGAATTCCCAGAGAATCCAGTATATGTCGTCCGGTTTCCGTGCCAGCCAGACGAAGGTACTGTGTGTAGCGATGTGCATCTATAAGTTCTTGTATAGTGTTGTGCATTCCTAATTTGAAGAGCCTGTCCGTGCTAGCGCTCTTTGGTAGGTTTAGCGCTGCTTTGGTAGCCATGCGGATTAGAGCATTGATCTTGTCTTTATCCGCACAGGAGAGGTTCAGGTAAGGAGTGGCGTAAAGAATGCGGCTAAGCACAAAGGCATGCAGCACCTTGAGATTGTCTCCTTCGTCTAGACCGGCTCGTGTTTGTGAAACCCTTCTAAGAAGATGGATGACGGAGTAAGTGGACTGTTTTAGTGCTTTCAGGGTAAGGTTGTTTTCCCCCGTGTCCTGTAAATGCAGGCCAAGAATGCGGAGGGTAGGTTTTGCGGTATGGGAGTGTCATGCAGGTAGATCGTGATGGGGGAGGTAGGGACGCGCCGCGGGCGGATTATGAGGAGTGCCGACTTTGTGGGGGAGCATTCAAGCCCAATGTTTGCCGGGTGAGTAGCTATTGTTGTGGCGGCTTCCTGAAGGGTCGATTCTATGTCGCCATCCGAGCCGTATGTGGTCCAAACCGTTATATCATCCGCGTAAAGTGTGTGTCCTAAGTGCGGAATGCTGCTGAGAGCCTTGGCCAGGGGGATGAGGGTGAGGTTGAAGAGGAAGACTACCCATGCACTTTTACTGCACAGCGTAGTGAGGTCCGAGTGCTAACTTTATGTATATTCCAGTGCGGTTAAGATATTTATGTTAGGACGGTGACACTGAAGCTCACGCGATTCCCTGGCATGCATTTCTAAATGGAGCTGCCACTTTAAAAACTGTAGCATGCTTTATGTCCCGGCTCGTTTTTTTCTATTGAAAATCTTTCGCTTTATCAACGAGCATAGAGTGCATGAGGGACTATTTACAGATAGATGAGACATGCCCCGTAAATTTTGTATTTTGCAGCATGAGAAGCGCGTTGGATTGCGCCAGATTGCAAAAATGCTTGTATTCTCCCTACAGTCGATGTTTTCGTCTTGAGCTCCTTGAATACACAGACCGAAAAAATTGATCTGGGATTCACAAAACACGCAGTTGCAGAGTTCACTGAAGCTCCTCCACAGTGTTTTAGATGCCAACGGTTTGGGCACGTGGCCAAAGTTTGCACAAAGGATCGACGCTGTAAGCGGTGCGGGGGCGACCACGACTTTAAAACCTGCAGGGCAGATTTTGCTTGCGCCAAAAGCGGTGGCGATCATCCAGCGAGTTTCGGAGGCTGCCCCTTCTGTGTGAGCGCTCTGCACCGTCGGATGTCCTTTATTGCTGGTCCAAAAACCCCACCGACTGAGACGCCTGTCCCAGGATTAGACGAGTTCCCAGTATTGGAGTCTAATGTTGTTGCGTTGCCCAACAATGTCCCTAAGAGACCTGAGTCCAGCAAGACGCCAAGACCCAGTGCGCGCGAGTCGACTGTTCGACCTCCAGCAAAAAGTGTCCATGTTCCTGAGCGGCCGGATCACAGCCAGACTCCACGGCAAGGGAGAATCTCATATGCACAAGCGACAAAAAAAACCAGCTACTGCGGCCAAGAGTGTGTCCCCGTCGGCATCTTTTGTCGATGTTGTAAGTGAGTGCGTTGCGCAAAATAAGGAGCTCAAAAATCAAGGTATGTCTGACCTTCTTCATGTTTTGTTTGGGGCCCTGCGTTCACATGTTCCAGCGATGTCACCTGGTAATCTAAAGAACTTCAAAAGCTGCTGCTTTCTTTTGAGTCCCTAATTTCCACCTTCGCAGCAAACTTCCTTGCGAACTAAAATGGATGGGGCTAAACCTCGTGGATCTCATATGCACCGAAAAGTGCCGTTTATATTGCAGTGGAACTGCGCTGGGATTTTAAGTCGGTTAGCTGAACTCAAACTATTCTTGAAAGAGTCTTGTGTTCCAGTATTGGCCATGTCAGAAGCTGGCCTGCCAAGCGGCAGATGTTTGACTGGATATGTTGCCCATAAAAACTGCAGCATAAAGTCATTTCCTGCAGCAAGTGCTGCGCTTTACATAAGAAGAGAAATTCCACATGTTTCTCTAAGCGTTGCCGATCTTTGCACGGATGACATTGAGGTAGCGGCTGTGAGAATACAGCTCGGCTCTCGAACCCTTTCTATTTCATCCGTGTACGTGTCTCCGCGGAAGAAGGTAGCATTAGATTTGTTTCTACAGCAGCTCTGTGACCACTGCCCAGCACCGAGAATCATCTGCGGTGATTTGAATGCCCATCATGCCGTTTGGGGTGACAGGAACACGGATTCCCGTGGAGGCAAACTTGTAGAGGTTATTGACAGTTTGGTCCTGTGTGTTGCCAATGACGGAAGCCCCACTTTTTTCTGGCCTCCAACCTCAGCGACAGCTATAGACCTGACACTGCATTCACCTGACGTCCGCGTGAGTTGGTCAACAGCGCCTGACCGCATGGGAAGTGATCACTATCCGATTTTTGTGTTTGCTGCCGACTTTCGTATGCATGGTCCTAAAATTAGCAACGTGGTCAACTGGGACAAGTACAGAAAGCACCTAGAACGTGTTTCTGGTGATGTTGTTGACAAAATGATTTCTAATAAGCTAGCAGCAACTACTGCGGTCAAGTTGCCTGATCATTTTCCGGCCCCGGATTTAAAACTCAGGAACCTTTGCGCAGCGAGAAGGGCGGAGCGCCAACTGGTGCGGAAGAAGGACGACACGCAACTGAAGACGACCATCAATAGGCTGAATTCTGCTATTAGACAGCACACGAACAAGCTGTACAGGTCGCAATGGGCCTCATTTTGTGCTAGTTTGACTGTGTTCTCACCGATAACGAGAATATGGCGAGTTATGGGCAGCCTTGCTGGATAATCTCGCCCTTCGAAGCCTTTTGAAGCTCTTGCAATACGCAAGGAAAAACATATTGCGTGCTTGCCAGAGGAATTTGCAGACGCACTCATACGCGCTGATTCTGGAATAGATATATGTACACCACCTGCTTCCTCCAGGTCTATCATGGACGTCCCGTTCACGCTTCGTGAGCTTCAGACTGTGCTCAGTGGCCTGCGGCGCCGGTGTTCACCAGGTCCCGACCACCAATCAAATGCTGAATAATCTGCCCTTGCAACTCAGGAAGGAGCTCCTCAACTTCATCAATCGAGTTTGGGAGACTGGCGATGTTCCTCCGTCATGGAAGGTGGCACATGTAGTTCCAGTACAGAAGCCTGGCAAAGACATGACAGTCCTTGCCTCGTATCGCCCTGTGTCTTGACCTCCTGTGTAGCTAAGTTGATGGAGAAGCTGGTAAATGAACGCTTATCATGGTGGCTTGAGGACAGCAAGGCACTGCCATCATGTATGACAGGATTCCGCCGGGGTCTTAGTGCCCAAGATAGCGTTTTAGACTTGATCAGTCACATTGAACACCAGAGAGCTTTCGGCCTTTCCACCTTAGCCATTTTTCTTGATGTTGCGAAAGCTTACGACAGCGTGCTTCAGAGCTCAATTCTAAACAGTTTGCAGGGAATGGGCATACAGGGCCATATGTTAAGATTCATTTACAAGTTTATAAGTGATCGCGCGGTTCGTGTACGGTTAGGGAGTACGTTAAGCACCGAAAGGGTTCTATCACGAGGTGTGCCTCAAGGAGGTGTTCTTTCCCCCACGCTCTTTAACGCCTTAATGGCTGGCCTACCCGATTCGTTGAAAAAAGTTGCAGGCAAGTGCGTATGTCACTTTATGCTGACGACATCTGTATTTGGATTACTGGCTATCAACACAAGCGATTAGCCCTGATAGCTCGACAGGCTATACTTTCGGCACAAGCTTACATTCAAGGTGTGGGGTTGTATCTGTCAGTAGACAAACCCGGCTTTATTCTGTTTCTAGGTGTAGGAAAACGTCAAGCGGGGTTGAAGATAAACCTCGGTCATTCTTGCATACGTCAATTCAACCACGCGTGTTTCCTGAGCGTCATTATTGACTCCCGTCTACAGTGGCGAAAAGCTGTAGACGCGATTGTTTCATCTATATCTTCTCGTCTCAATGTGATCCGTAGAATTGCACGTGAGCAATGGGGAAGCCATCCTTCTTCAATGGTCAAACTTCATGAAGCGCTGGTGGTCAGCCGGATAATGTATCAATTACCTTTAATTTCCCCCTCGGCATCACAACTCGAGCGTCTCGAAGTTGTCCACAGAAAGGGCCTAAGAAGAGCCATTGGAGTTTCCCAGGCTGCTGCGAGTAAGGCAGTACTGCATGAGTCCCTATCGAAACCTCTTAGCCTTATCGCTTCTCAGAGACTATTAATGCATCTTGACCGCTTAAGAGAGACGGTAGCTGGGCGATCCCTTCTCCAGCGGCTCTGCAAGAGATATGAGTCGAAGGCTTACTTGGCACACAATACTCTTAGTTCTTTAGGCATTAATGTCCGTAGGCAAAGGAAGCGGTTGAAACCCCCCTGGTCTTTTCCGACCCTCGACTGTAAGGTCACAATTCCCCATGCGAGCGCAAAGCGCAGCTCTCCTTTGGCAGCAACGCGTTCGCTTGTACTGGAATACTTGGAAACAGAGTATGCCTGTCATCTTCAAGTTTTCACGGATGGTTCAGTGGACAAGGTCAAACAAGCTAGCGCAGCGGCTTTTTACATTGCTTCTTTGGACTGTAAGTGGTCCGTACGCTGTACTATTGTCGTATCCTCCACAATGGCTGAAAGTGTTGCTATTGAGGCGGCTTTACGGAAGTTAGGGTCTTGTCCGGCTCAACCTGCTGTCATCCTAACTGATTCAAAATCTGCCCTTCAGAGGTTACAGCGCGGATTCCCTACTGACGCCTTGTCTCTAAGCTCTCTGCGCTTGGTGCAGAATCTGCACAGCAGAGGCTTTACTCTACATTTCCAGCGGGTGCCCTCTCACATATGAGTCAACGGTAATGAGGTGGCAGACAGTCTCGCCCACAAAGCGCTCTCAAAGATTCTATCAAAAAAGTACCTCTAGATTGAAAAAGTCTCTGCAGGAAAACGGTGCTCGATCACTTAGTACCCTGTGGAGTGCGTCCCACAAGCCATGTGTCACCAAGGGACTGAGAAGATCTAAGGCGACCCTTCTACATCGACTTCGCACGGCCTCTGCTCGCACTCCTGCATGGACGCATAAGACCGGCATAGCATCGTCTCCGCTCTGCTCTTTATGTGGTGTGTGCGGGGATATCGAACATTATATTATGTACTGCCCAGAGTACAACGCGGAAAGGCAGGTGATGTTCGCTTCCTTCAAGAAGACAGGAACCCGTCACAGCACAGTGCAGGACATTGTCTACCCGAGTGGAAACCAGACATGCAGAAGGGGGGCTGCACGCCTTCTTTTAACATTTCTGCAGAACACGGAACTTGTTTTTAAATGGTGACAGCAGGAACGGACTATGGCCAACTTTGATTGAATGTGTGCGTAGATGGTGTCTTCCGGAGTGGACTACTTTTTACTGTGAGTGAATGTGTGTATGGAGTGTGGCACTACAATGGCGTATGTTCTACTGTGACTGAATATGTGCATAGATGGTGACTTCTGGAGTGGACTATGATGTGAACTGTGTGGATTGATTGTGTAGATAGATGGTGACTGCGGGAGAGCATGTGTGCTATTATAAGAGACTGTACGCTTCGCGGGGTAGATGCGGCATTGTTAATATCGAAGGGACGCTGCGGTGGAGCAATTGCCGGCAGATAAAGCAAGGCCAACCCCACCTGTAGCTTTCAACACCTCAATCTCAACCTCAACCTTTGGAGAGATCAAATAAATGGCATTGCTACGAGTACTTATCCTACCGACATATTCTGAATTTGTTTCGGGACGATGCCCCAACACCGCTTTTTTTCAGGCACATGTTTTTTGTTTAAAGGCTCAAAAGCTTTGCTCTTTCTTCAAGCTTTCCTTTCTGCAGGAGAAGAGTAGTGTTGTGAAAACCTGCTGACGTTCGTTTAATTTACTATTAACCCAAAATATTCAGTTTGGATGTCTTGCCCAAAGAAGCAGGCATTTCTTAGAAGTTTACGACAACTAAAATTGGCGGAAAACACTTCTATTAGATACATTCATATAAGTTTGACGTTGAATTGTTCGTCACTAACTCCGAAGAACGTCGAATGTCTCCGCAGGAACTCCGTGTACGTGTTAGACAAAATGAAAACGGGGTTAATTAATAGGTCGAAGACACGAATCAGATATTTCAGTTGTGTCACCTGTTTCTCGTATTATTGTTAAAACCCCGACTAGTCCACTTACACACCGATCGCCTGTGATACGTCAGTCGCGCAAGCATATGGTGTTTGCTTTTGGCATGTTTTTGTTTAATATATTTTGAAATGGCAAGTACATGTCTAGTTTCTGATATCAAGACAACTCCTCAAAATGACGGATGTCTCAATGAATGAGATGACGTTCTATAAGAGATACATATATAAAACAAAAACAAAATGTCTATTCTAAAGAAAAGCAGTAATGATTTTTTTCAATTAAGCTTGCCTGCTGGCGTTTATGAATTCAACCAAACTCTTGACGAACGCGGAATGCTACCTCTATAATGTAAGAGAGATTGATATCGCAGCGACGCAACTGTAATACGGCATTCTGGCCTCCACTTTTCAGGCAAGTTCCTTTCTTTCCTCTTATTGCCCTCATTTATTGACGTCACTGTGACAGCCACTGATGAGAACGTAAGTGCGTAATATATACTTCTTTTTATGTTCCTTGTGCAATGCACGCGAGTGGTGCCGCAGATGAAATGTATTTCACAAAAGTAGATTGGACTGCCAGTCATCGAGGGTAGTCAGTGGATCTATGAACAATGAAACTTTTGGTTTTGGTGGGTGCTTTAAATTTCGTTTTGATATTATGAGCTTGCTCATTTGTACCTAATATAAAGGGCCTCTGTAACAATGCACATTCTGAGCAGCGCCACAGAAGCAGCCTGTCCATGTGGTCATCGGTAAGCAAAACCCAGCGAATTTTATTACTTAGCTAACGAATGCTCTGATGCGGCATTGCATTTCTTATAATCTGGAATGAACATGGCGGATTTACCGATTGCATTGTTTTATTTGAATCCTATCTTTAATTGTCGAAAAGTTGATCTTCCTGTAAGGTTTTTTCTCAAAAACGCTCACTCCCCGTATATAATTATTGCATTTGTCTTTCATACGCCAACGACTTAATGTGGTTTAATAGGTTTTATCCTTCTTAGGTGGCACGAAGCGGTGCTTTAAAATATGTACCCTTACTAAAAACTTGTGTGCAAATCAGCACTCAGATCAGTAAAAAAATTCCGCCTTGTAGTAGTGTTACCTAAGCCGCACACGACTTCTGCAGAAGGGAAAACATCTGTGCATTGGCTCGCAAAGCCAAGTTTGAGAAACCAAGCAGGTATTCTGAATAAATATACGGAGAATATTTCTTATACGTTCGTGTTTTTTTTCATTCTTGCCATTCCATTTCATATTTTCAGAACTGGGAAACCATGAGCGGCACTCTAAGAATTACTGCCTTTGTCTTCTTCATAGCTGGTAAGCAACTTCACTTCTTCCATGGCAGTTGTCATACTCGATTAGTATGGTTGCTTGATTTGACATACCATTGTGATTGAGGAGCGGATTAATTATTAAAGTGCTATCTATATATGTTCCCATTTTGGTGATGCAAATCTTAGGACGTGTTTCTCGTTGGCCTCACGTCCGTTGTTTATGTGTATAATATGGGAATACAATATATGTGTACAATTTATGAGCACAGCAGAGTGGACCTGGGCTGCACTATTTGTTCCTTTATAGAGAGTATACGCATGTGTGCGTAATATTTCTTGTTTATATGCCTGTAACAAAGCCATGAATTCTATTAAAATAAACAAACATCTGTTGTATTGAGCTTCGATTGGCGAATGCCGTTGACGAAGCATGGAAATTTTTATTTTTTGCAGCTACAATTGTTAACTTCATATCCTGGGGCTTTCCGTGGTTGTCGCAGTAGTAATAGCAATAGTAGTAGTATAGTAGTAGTAGTAGTGAAGGTAGTTGCACTTTGTTGCAATCGTCAGCGTAGCCAGTTGGTCCGTTGCCGTGGAAACCACTCAGAGGGTGGCTACCAAGGAAGGTCTTCTGGGGACACAATTCCAGTGCGCCTTTAATGTCTGAAGTATAGTAAGGTTATCTGAGTTCTGATTTTTACTTCAATGTGCCGTATTAAGCATAAAAAGTAATTTGATATAAATAATAACGGTTAACGAAGCCACTCTATTGCAGTATAGCATTCAGTTTGCAATCTCATGACAGTCTTCGCAAAGATGTTACGACAGGGGGAGGAAAGCAAGCTATTTGGAGAGCGCGATGGTTGCTAAATAAAAGCAGATTATGGCCTGACTTATGTATTGCATTTAACACTAAACACACTCAGTCATACACACACGACAGTTATGCCGCCGTTGAAGCTCGTGCGAATGGAGTGTTTGATAGAAGAGTGCGCGCTTTGAGGCCGCGTTGCTGTCTACATAATGGCATGTTGCTTTACATTGTTGAATCATTAACGAGCGCCATTAGTCAAATTAAACAAAAACGTGATGCTGACTCGAATGAAAATAGAGCTTTCAAACAACTCTAACTATTGTTCAGAAATTTGTAATAATGAAAAATATCGCAAAAGAAATATAACGAACAATTTTCTGCACTTCTGAACAACGCTCAAGGATAGGGCTACTTATATTACCAAAATGCGTAGTCAGAAGTCGAGCCTATCCAAAGGTATAGCATACACAATTTTAGAAATCTGTGAAGAAAAACATGGTGCAATATCGGTTTTTGTATCCTACCGTCGCTAACGACGACAAATACTGAGCGGCAAGGTATGTTACTTGATACAATATATGTATCAGTATTTAGGTTCAAAAGATCCATTCAAATGGTTTCTTTTCTTTTCGAAACATTAAACATAATCATCGTCACATGACCACTCCAGGAAAAGACCTCCCCAACATAATCCAGTTAAACCGGTCTTGTGCCAGCCGAGGCTACGTTATCTCGTCAATGTTCCTAATCTCATTTTGCTAGGCTTATCTTCCGATAGACTTCAGTTACCCTGAGCGACCGCCGGGTATCTTGCCCTCAAAACTCATTTACCAGTTCAATAATATTCTACTTACTCCTAGGTGCAGTAGGTGTGTCAACGAGGCAGCCAGTCCATTATGCTATAGGAAATGCAAAATAATGTCCCTTATTATTCTTTTAAGTGACAACGGTTTTCTTCCTTCAACCATAAAACATTCGGAGGAAAGCTGCAGTATTTTGTGCCCCAGAATTCTTTTCTGATGGACAAGTAGGTGCGTTTTGCTGTTTTTCAAACTGCGTGAAACAACTAGTACGAAGGAAGAACACTTGCAAACACAGCGCACACCTTCCAACCTTTATTCGAAGTATTACATGAAGTGCTTCTTATACGTTCAACAGTCACCACGTGAAGAACCGAAAACGAGGAATGGTATGAGCAGATAAATATGACACTTCACTAAGGAACATCCTCTGACTGCTGGAACAAGCTTAAAGTCAAGGCAAAAACTAAAGACTCGCAACAGGGGGTGCAATGCGTATAATTGCGCGACCTTAAGAAAATGTATACATTGGGATGACAGCACATGCAATAAAATGACAAGAGAGGAAAAGAGGGTAAAAAAGGAAAGGAAACCGCTACCGGAAGAGACACCACCAGTACAGATGGTAAAAAGGCCACTCTGCTCAGAAAAAATGTTTGATCCAATAACTTCATACAGGCTTCGTCATGAAAATGCAATACAAAATCTATACATTATGACAACTGTATGACAAATGAATGATTTTGCGATTATGTAGGACCTGTGTATGGCAATTGCGCGATAACTGTAAGACATTTTCATGAAAAATCTTGTAAAGTTATGGCGTCACACAGCTTTTGCAATGAGGGGGGCTGAAAACTAATACAGCTAAGATAAAACTCAATGTGCGTGACGGACGGAAACAACAAGCAAGAGTAAAACTTATTTAATATTTTTTTCTGCACACAAGGCATCCGTACAAGAGAATTTATTTGGATCATTTTGGATATGCTTGTTTATAGACACCTTTCAAAACCTCCGGTGTGTATATTGTCAGAAGATTTTTCAGCTTGGCATTTATTTTCATGTTTAGGTCCGGAAACATACATAATGATCAGTTCGAATGATATCGAAGAACCCTGAGCCTGGCAGCGCCGGATGCGACTAACAGACTGGTTACTGATATACACCACTCTCCGCTACGTAGGAGCGGCCCTTCACACTCCAGCGGCTGAAGCAATGCGGTTCTCTCCAGCCGAGGAAACAGCGCGCTACTCTCCAGCTGAGGAAGCAGCACGGTACTCTCCAACTGAGGAAGCTGCCCGGTACTCTCCAGCCGAGGAAGCAGCCCGGTACTCTCCAGCCAATGAAGCAGCCCGGTACTCTCCAGCCAAGGAAGCTGCGCGGTACTCTCCAGCTCAGGAAGCAGCCCGTTACTCTCCAGCCAAGGAAGCAGCCCGGTACTCTCCAGCCAAGGAAGCAGCCCGGTACTCACCAGCCGAGGAAGCAGCCAGGTACTCTCCAGCCGAGGAAGCAGCGCGGTACTCTCCAGCCAAGGAAGCAGCCCGGTACTCACCAGCCGAGGAAGCAGCCAGGTACTCTCCAGCCGAGGAAGCAGCGCGGTACTCTCCAGCCAAGGAAGCAGCGCGGTACTCTCCAGCCAAGGAAGCAGCGCGGTACTCTCCAGCCGAGGAAGCAGCCCGGTACTCTCCAGCTGAGGAAGCTGCGCGGTACTCTCCAGCTGAGGAAGCAGCGCGGTACACTCCAGCCAAGGAAGCAGCCCGGTACTCTCCAGCCAAGGAATCAGCCCGGTACTCTCCAGCCAAGGAAGCTGCGCGGTACTCTCCAGCTGAGGAAGCAGCGCGGTACTCTCCAGCCAAGGAAGCAGCCCGGTACTCTCCAGCCAAGGAAGCAGCCCGGTACTCTCCAGCCAAGGAAGCAGCCCGGTACTCTCCAGCCGAGGAAGCAGCGCGGTACTCTCCAGCCAAGGAAGCAGCCCGGTACTCTCCAGCCAAGGAAGCTGCGCGGTACTCTCCAGCTGAGGAAGCAGCGCGGTATTCTCCAGCCAAGGAAGCAGCCCGGTAGTTTGCAGCTGTGGCAGAAGGTCCATAAGCGTTGCTACTTATGCAATTCGTTATGCACCACCAATAAAGGCAGCGCGCTACGCTCCTTCCTTGAATTTTTTGCACTAATAATTTGGCTTAACTCTGGTAGATTGGCGTTTGGTATTGTTTCATCTCTGTGCAAAATAATAAATATCATCTTTCAAGACAAAAAATACTTGGATATCAATCTCTCTGCAAGAATTTTCAAGATTCTTCAAAAGCCAACATCTGTGATTACCTCTGCCTATTTTGCAATACCCTATCAGGGATTCGAAACGTAAATAAACAATAATGCCAATAAAGACGTGAATAACTTCATTGATGGAGGATATTCCGTATTTGCATATTACGGTTTCACAAGATTACGTAGGGGTTGCATAAAAAGTCACACTGTGATTTAGGATAGTTTGTTTCAGTATTACGTGGGTGCCCTTTTATTCCTCGAATAAGGAATTTTTAATGCTGCAGGTAGGAAATAGTGCACTGATATAAAAAAAGAAAACCTATTTTATTCTCTTCTGGGGTTTCGTCTGCCACACACACAAAATAGTGCTTGACGGGTGTGAAAGCGGAAGGACTTTCGAAGAGCTAGCTAGGAGATTTTGTGTGAGTGGACGAGGGAAGTTGGGCATCAGGAATGTGAACACTAAACAAAATTGAAGCAATATGCTCAAAACACACTAAATTCTCGACACACTTCTATTTACGTCCAAGATTATACAAAAATATTACCTGTGATGCACAAAATATGAACCTTTAGAATCGTTCCTAAATATATTTCCTTCTCTTTCTTCCTTATGAAGAGCGCCTGGTGGCCCGGCTTTACTGATATAACCGTCGAAAGGTTAAAGCCCCCAATGAGTTCCTATCTGCTCACAAACTTTTTTTGCTTTTCGCGTTACGCAGTTTTTAGAGAGGTTACTTAGTGTGCAATGTTGGAACCAGCGAAACAGACGCAGGACAAGAATAAATATAGGAATACTCACAACACCAGCAGTGTTGTGCGTGTGCTTACCTGTTCTTGTCCTGCGTCTGTTTCGCTGGTTCCACTATTGCGCATTATGAACCAACTAGCCCAGCAATTTACTCTATTGTCACTTACTGTGAATGCGTATGCCCTGCCATAGTCCAGAGCCAGCATAGAAAATCCCTCACGCATATTTCCTAGGTTTTCATAAGGACACTAGAGATGCGGTATGTCCTATGTAAAACTTTACGTCCCTAGAGCGAGGTGTAAGCGGCGCTGTAAAGGACTCCAGATTGTTCTCAGCTATGAAGCTTATTAAAGATGTTATTACATCCTTAGGTTAGGCACGGTGCCAACTCTGGCCCGGCTGATTTGTGCGCGCAATAGACGTATCATATTTGCTCACGTTTGGCGGCAGGAATAGTTTGAAAGCTTAAAGTATTTGATTTCAATGCACTGCTCTGAACCTGGGATCACGCTTAAGTGCTTCGATGTCGATGTGCACACATCCCAAGTCTGTGGTTTACACCTTAGGACGTTACCCGCTGCATAATGGTCATAATGGAGATCCGAATGTTGTCGGCTGAAAAGTGATGTAGAATGTCGAGAGACTCATCCATGCATTTGTTGTCTGGTTCTTGGAAGTTGTTTACTCTGAACTGAAAAAAAAAATAACAGAAGGCTTACCACCTCTACATTCATGACACCTCAAAGGAGTAAGCGTTGGTGCTATGAACTCGGAATATTTTATTGCGCGAACACCGCAAAAAATATCCCACATCACGTATGACTGCAAAACAGTGCGCTCCAGATTGTCTTCTTTGGTAACCAAAATTAAAAGCAGGGCTGTGTATGCAAATTATGTTCAGGAAAAGGTAAATGTCATACACTGCAAAGCGTCAATTTGGCTTAGCCAAATTTGCACTTGTAATGCACCGGCTGCAAAAACATAGTAGATGGACTCCCAGCTTTGATACTAGCGAACAGAGGTTACGGGGTACGTGTCAAGCGGCATTTCTGGTGAGCCTCTTACTGCAGATATGTCGCTTATCTGTGAATATTTGCCATTTCGATGATATTGGCACTCTCTCGGGGGCTCAATATCGAGACGGTCCAACTTGTTCCATCAATCTTTTTCTGCCCTTTCCCGCGCAGGCCCCATCTCTTCGGGCTGCCCCTCCCACGACCTATCGCAAACGCACATGCCCACGTGTTTGCGAAGATAGCTAGCAGCTTGGCATTGAACGTTTGGTCGGGAGGGTGTGTGT
Organism: Amblyomma americanum; assembly: GCF_052857255.1. Lineage (NCBI taxonomy): Eukaryota > Metazoa > Arthropoda > Arachnida > Ixodida > Ixodidae > Amblyomma > Amblyomma americanum. Next base: position 45,942,871 of record NC_135504.1, on the reverse strand, counting down.
GTGTGTTTGCGCGCATGTGCGTGTGTGTGCGGGTGTGTCTGTGTGTGCGTGTGCAAGCGAGCATGCGTATTTTCTTAAGCGCTTGCCACACCACACCAGTCGCAAAGCCTGTTGTACATCCTACCTGAATCGGCATGATTACTTTACATTAAGCAACCAATTTGGTTACATTCAAAAATTAATTGGACACATGCCATGAACACACCTATCTTACATACGCGACGGAAACCATTAATGAAAATAATAGGTTAAAGAACTAACGCTCAATATCTTAGCTGATTTACCTAACGTTTTAATCGCTAACAGGCCTTCAATTATGAATACAGTTCAGAGCTCTCACGCGTGCTCTGAAAGATTTGAAAGTGCACAGTGAACGCATCCGAAAGAGTATAAAAGAGAAAAATGAGAGAATAGAAAAAGAGAGACAGACAGAAGCGTGGGAGCCTGCCTGCCGCGGCATGTGCGCACCAACTCAATACGCAGCGAGTGGGCGTGTGCGCGGCTGCATAAAGATTTGAGCAGAGTAAAAATTGAAAGAAGGTGCGATGGTGGGCCACGAATGACATAACAGTGCAAAAGCGCGTTTATGACCATCCTATCCCGCCCTGGCCACGTGCTCGCTCACCATGGCAAGGCTCGCACAAGAAGGTTATGTGAAAGTGCTTCAATTCGGTGCCGTGTGACGCGCATAGAACAGGTTCGGTCGAGAGATGGAGACCCGCTCAAGAGGGTTAATTTTATAGAGATATATACAAAAGAAGTAAAATGACAAAAAGCAGCCACGGATAAACGAACTCGTTACTCTTAAGGAAGCTCAACAATTTACTAACAGCATGAAACGACGCTAGGGAGGCTTGAAAGCGCACCAGAAAATTTCAGGCAAGCACCATACAATTTGAAAATATTATCCAAGGGAATACCACATGCTGGAAAAACTGAAGGAACTACAGTCATCGCAACCAAAGAAAGCGCAGGAGAATAATGCTATTTTAAAGCGAAAACATTACTAGACCTATTTCAAGAATAGCCGGATGCGTCTCTGTGTGTCTGTGTGATCGCAGGTGGTAAATAAAAATAGGGTGACGTCATCAAGCGACAGTATGACGCACAGCGCAAGACAACCAGTGCCACTTAAGACAATCCTAATGATGTAGTTCGTCTAAATATTCTTCCAACTGGCCGACCGCAATCTGGTACCAGTCTTCCCAACATTTGTACCAAAATTCTGGCGCAACTGTATGCCATACAGCGTTCCAGGTGGTTCCATACGAATTCTTGTTGCTTATTAGCTTATATGTACTTGTGAAGTTAGAGACTAGCTTGCGACAGGGATTGTTTTTCAACACTCCTTAACCATTCCCTCAAGGCATTGTTGAGTGGTCCGCCTAGGTATGTGAGACAGCTACCACGCCATTTTATTTCCTCAAAAACAATTTCTGTGAAAAAATTGCCACGCAAGCGCTCTTCGTAAAGCGTTCGGAGAGGTATCATATGCGTGCTCGTGCTTGGGTGGCATGTTTGTGTGTGAGTGCGTTGCTAATGCACCTAGGTACAGTAACACTTTAGAATTCCCACTAATAATTAGCAGCCCGGTAGCGGAGGTTCAATTTCTATTGAGGCGAAATTCTAGAGGCCCGTGTACTGTGAGATGTCGTTGCACGTTAAAGAACCCCAGGTGGTCGAAATTTCCGGAACCCTTTACTACGGCGTCCCTCATAGCCTGAGTCCCCTTGGGACGTTAAACGCCAATAAACCAAACCGAATAAGTAGGCACTTTAAGTGTATCGACGAATGTTTAGGTTCTATTTGGTGTTCAAAGTGTAAGTATTAGTGTATAACGGTTTTGTGGCTGAAAGGTAATTTATTAGAAAGCAGAAGCAAAAACAACTAAATGCTGTCGCAGGGATCAGAATCCACGACCCCCGAATTTCGATTCCTGTGTTCTACGAACTAAGCCACGGCGAAGGCTTTCTAATCTTCGGCTTTCGAGGGTATTTGCAATGTGTGTAACCTGTTTCACAGTGTTCATCAGCGCCAACTTCGTCCCTAGCGGTTTATCTTTTACGGCCAGTACTATCGCGAGTGACATGTGGATCGTGATCGAACGGTGATGGCGGAAGCTGCGCAAAAATTTGTTAATCATGGGTTTGGGTCCCACCGACGGGCATCTGTTCGTTTTTTTCTGCTGTTTTCTGAGCAGTGCTCTTTCGGGCATAAAACATTACACTATTACTTACAAAATGGTCAACCTCGCAGATAACGAACAGAATCATCCGGCTATTCTTTCCGTGGATTGGGTCACTGTTGACACCATGTACCGGTGTTCAGAAACAACACAAGGGGTAATTGTACACTTGTATAAATGATGTGCAAATATAACTCAATAAGATAGCATTTTGACAACAAAATACAGATTCAATATTCTAAATATTAGTAACCACTATAAGTGCGGAACATTAGTTCAGAAGTAAAAAATCGCATTATATTAGATCAGTGAAAGAGTCGTGTCTGTAGAAGCACAATTTTACCGGAAAGACCGTACGTCTTCTCAGCACTGCTGCTATTGCCAGGAGACAAATGTTTTTAAGTTATAATGGTAGCTAATACTCACAGGCTCTATGTAACAATTAGTTTGTATGCCGGACTGCATTATACTAGCCTTACACTTTCAAAAGGAATGGCAATACGGTGTTACGTCTCTTGAAAAAAAGAAGTCCTGGCATTGATCGCGCTGGTCCTTTGTGATTATTTATACTATATTGAAAATGAGTTTGCTTTCTCAATATGCCGCGCGCGGCCCACGCAGCACGTGAGAAGGTTGAGGGCACTGCTGCTGGCGCAGTTGATTTCGTTCAGTTCTTAATTAGAAAAACGATGGTGTTCCCTGAAACTCTGGGAAGCGTTGATCATCGCACAGAGCTTGCACAGTTCCAGTGCACGGCGTAGCCTTTCCGGTAGCTCCGCGCGATGTCTAGCGATAACGGCGGATTCCTGACAAGGCGAGTGGGAAAAAGAGCGGCCAGACAGATAGCACAGTCTGTTATTACGCTGTGCGCTGGCTGCCGCGGTTTCGCCATCCGCGTCGGTCGTCAGAAGCGCTGTAATCACGATGACGCAATGAAATATTGCGCGCCGGAACTTCCGCGGACGAAAAAAGGAAAAAAAAAACAGGCCAAGCTTCATGGGCCTGCCGCTGTTTAGTTTTCTCTTCACAGCTGGCACCGCAGGCGGCGAAACATGGTGGCGAAGCCGTGGTGCCCAATGAGGGGCGAGAAAAAACGGCAATGCTATCACTTATTTTACCTCATAATCTCAACCTCAGGCCATCTGAAAAGAGGCGTAGCCCAGATAGGACCGAAACAGGCAGTTCGTACTTTCTCGACATCCGTTTTTCCCGGCGTATCCTGCGAGTTCATTGTTTCATTTGAAGGGAGGTAGGGCATCTTTGCAATTCTTGCCCTCCTACGTATAACCCGCACAGGGTGGTTCGAAAATTAAACGCCTCATTGTATCACTGCACATGATAATGTTATACTTTTTTTAGAATAGCAACAACATTCAGTTGGGATGACACGTAGGTTAATGCAAGATTAGTTCGAACATAAAACTTCGCAGGCTTGTCATTTAGGATTTTGCGGCGTTCTCTTCTCACTGCATCGTCGTTATAAAACTCGGGGTTGCGCGCGCGGCCAAAATCCTAGCAGGGTGTCGCAGTTAGAAACGAAGTCCTATTTACCACAGCGGATCCGTTTAAAGCTAATAGCCCGGCCTACGGAATTTCTACCGTGCAATGTCTTACGTGGCTTCTTTGAAAATGCAAGTATTGTTGTTTGGTGGCGGCTTATCTTATCAGCGAAGGGACCATCGAGTTTTTGTAGATCTCAAGTGTGAAATACAAAACCTTCAACACAGAGATCGAGTAGCAGGCACGTTTACTAGAGGGGGGGGGGGGGGGGCAAGGGGGATCACCCCCCCGGCATCGCTTCAACCCCTCATATAATGTTACAACTGCCTAGAGCCCCTCCCGAAAAAAGATTTCTGGCTGTGTGTCTGCGGAGTGGGTACAGAATAAAGAGGAAAGAAGAGAGGTGGTTATGACTACTGTTCAATGTAACTAATTGTCTTTTTTGTGCGAGTTGGTTCATCTTTGAACGGCAACGTAGTTGCGCGAAGGAGACGGGACACAACAAAGGAACACACACGACATGTCGGTGTGCTGCTTTGTAGTGTCCCGACTTCTTCGCGCAAGTACGTACCTGTTCAATTTTCAGAAGAATTTGAGCAGCTTGTGTTCGCCACGACACCACATAGCAAAAATATCAGCTCTTAAACTAGATTAAAAAAGAAGCCTGCGGAATTTGCGTTCGAAAATTCACTCCGAGAATCCCCAAAACATATCGGCACTATTAGTAGCTTCTTCAGTAGCCATTGCTGTGCAACTCATTTGCACATAGCGGTCACATAAAAATTCTAAGTTATTTCCCACACCAAGAGCGGCAGTGTTTCAAGGGTCATACCAACAATTATTCTTGAAACCTTGGTATTTATGCAACCATTATCGGGCGCTCTGATTTTATCTCTGTTTAGCTTGTTTTTATAAGGACGCAACGGGATTGAGAAGGACATGACGTCGATGATTACAAGTGCGATGTTTTCTGGCATAAGCAGATGAATTATGCCATTAAGAAAATTAGTTTGATATTTGAAAAACGAAGGAAAAGTCGGCCGAATGTCTCAGATTGAGCAGTCTACAAAACTTGATATTTTTTTTTCGAGGTGGATTTATTGCAGAAAGAATTAGTCGTGCGGGATTATTTTCCTTGCCTTTCGACCGAAGGTAGAAGCTACCGACGATAGGGGAGGATGGATGCAAAGAAGAAAGAGTGGTCCGGCGGAAAGCGGTATACGCGCGCAAAGAAGAGACGCGTAGTGCTAGCGAAGTGAAAGGAAAGGGAGAAGTCGTTATAAAAGGCGAGTGAATCGCTGTAATCTTAAACTTTCTAAGTAGCTGACTGCTACACCTACTGTGGAAGGGATAGAGGTCGGTATCGTCCCAGTTCTATAGTTGTTTATTCGTTGATTCGAAGCAAATTAAACACGAACTTTGGCGGGTTAAGTCTTGATATAAAGGCGCAGTAGCCTTACACATTGTTCTGTTAATTCATGACCACCTGGACAGCTTCAGCAAATTTCATTTACACCATTTACCGACTCGGCTCACTGTTTTCTCCTCAGGGTAACATGAAGGAAACCAACATTTATTCCGTATTTTCTCCAATGCGTGTCATATATAATGACATGGTTTGCAAGCACGTTAGAGTTCGAGGGTCCAACATATTTTTCTTGTTTTAGAGAAAGAAAAGAGAGCAGAAATATAGCTAGAAGGACTTTAATGGCGTTAAGGTCTGGCGTTTTGCAGACGACCGGGGGCACTTATTGGTGTGGAGATGCCTTGTGTCGGTCGTTTCCTTGCACAATGTGCAGAGATCAACAATGACCGGTGAAAAGATACAGTGGTGCCGGAACCAACCGAGTGACGCTGGGCGAGACACCTGCAACACAACGGTAGCCAGCCAGCAGTGCTTCTTTCCTGACGAGTGGATCCTGTTCATGGGAAGCAACTAGGAGCCGACCACTAACCTAACGAACTAGCCACTTAGAAGCAGCTGGTTTTCTTACCGCATTGCTTGGTGGCGCATGAGCCGTTGTGCCACAGCTTTACAGAAAAAGTTTCCTTAATTGGCATTCTGTTTACGTCAGACGTGAAGGCGTAAAAACTAGGTCCCCTCGCTGCATAGCGCATTTCGTGGACTTGTCCAAGCGTGCACCCGCGCTGGCCCGTGCCAGCTTGGAACTGCTGATGTCTGTCTACCGACGGAGCGGCAAGCGAACGATCGCCCCGCAACATTTTTTCAGAAGGAGCAACGCACCTCCCCCCCCCTCCACCCCAAGTCGCCAACTTTGAGCACTTGGATCGGATTTCTGACAATTCAAAACACTTCAGTGCTACGAATCTTTTAATGCAAATCAGTGATCGAGGCTGAGCTACTTGGTTTCGTAGACAGATGTAAAGGATTCTGTAGTGTATGAGTGACCTACACCAGTCATGTTCCAGCAGAAGTCGTCTTTCTGACCCGTGTACATGATCCTGATTAGCAGAAGTAAGAAAAAACTGTGCTCAAATTTTTATTGCAATTTATCATTGCTCGCGCGTAAAACTTCCCATCTACAAAGCTTCCCATTTCAAGTCGTTCTATATTGCCGCGTATCTTTGCAAATTTTGTTCTTTCGCACTTAAAACCGCCGGCACGCGGCTTTAACGTTTCGTTTTGTAATGATAGATGCGACCAGACTTATCTCCATTGGTTGTTGGCGCGTGCAAACGCTTCCACATTTTACCAGATTGTTGTAATTGCTTTTCGTTCTTTATCTAGAAAGTTCCTTGCTAGCTTTAAATTGAGCGCGCCCAAAAACTGCAGGCATTGATTTCGATGACCACCGAGAACGCTTGTGGCTATTGCCACTGCCGAGTCATTCACTTTTTAGGGGGCGCGAGTCCGCCCCTTAAACCATTTCTTTTGGAAGCCTTTTCTTTGTCTTCGTGAATGCTGGAGTGTCGTCGCCGCAACGTGACTTTTTACATCAACCTTTGAACATCGAAAAAAATAAAATATAAAATTTCATTATGTAAATGACCATTAAATAAATAAATAACAAAATAAGATCGAAGTCGTGCCCCAAGTCACAAAAAAAGTTCCGGAGTTCCTGACCTGCATCTACCATCGAGGGCATAAAAAGGGAGCGCGGTGGTCGGAAGGAGAGGAGACAGCGAGACTAAGCGTTCAGGTCTCCGTCCTTCGAGCAAGACGCTCTCGAGAACATCTCACGCTGTCGCGCCATGTTGAACGTTTTTGCCACCATGTAAGTATTGTATACAAATTCTTTCACTTTTCGTGCACGCCTTGGCGACTGCAAGGCAAATTGCCTGCACTAACGTGGCAGCCACAACGTCGCAATAGTGGTGATCGCGGTCGTATTCACTGGGGACAGCACTGCACAGCAGATAAGTTAATCGTTTGGGGTCCCATGGGCATGGCGTCAAAGAGAAAACGAAAAGAAGACACGCGATTAGACATCATTTACATACCCGGCATGTTAGGCAGCTACAATGGATGCACAAATGAAAACAAAATGGACATGTATTAACGTGTATATCTTTCTCTTGCTTCTCGGGATCTACAACGCTCTGAAATGCATCGAACATGTGTGCTAGCATTTTTTAGAAAAACAAGGATCCATCCGAAAGGTCGAGATACAACTCTCGCTATAAGAATAACTTCTCTTCTTGAACAATATATACCTTCGCACCGTAGTCGAGTGCAATAAAAAATATAAAATAGGTGTACTGATGGATCGCCCTATGACAAGACTTCTCGAATGAAGACTGCTCCCCAGCCTGAACCATAGTTAACATGTCATGATTTTTAGGATGTGTCTGTGTACTTTATAAGCTAATATCGCAAGCTTCAGTGCGGTTTCTTCAGAACTAATGAATGCGTATGTATAAAGGACTTACACACGTGTACATACGGTTTTAAAAAGGCTGCCGCAGAAGCCCTGACTTCGTAACCGAGCTGGTCGAAAATGATGGTCAACAAAGTGGCCAAAATTGGCACTCAGGATCAATGTCGACTGGCGGCGCTTGGGACGCACGACAAAATAACTGAGGGCACCTACGCACATGTGAATGCGCTCTAATTTGCAAGCAATTTTATTTGTGTGGTTTTGCAGGGTTTATCGTCCAAAGCAACCCAGGTTACGACTTTCGCCATAGTAGAGGGCACATGATAATTTCGAACACATGGCGTTTATCAACATGCATTGATATCGCATAGTGCACAGTTCTCTAGCATTTCGCCTGCATTGAAATGCGACCATGATGTCCATGATGATCAGACCGTTGAAAGCTTCTATGAAGACGTGGAATCGGCAATGAATAAAGTAAAATCACGCTACACTGTACTGATGGGAGACTTCAATGCGAAGGTGGGCAAGAAGCAGGCTGGTGACCACGCGGTAGGTGACTATGGGATAGGTTCTACAAATAGCAGGGGAGAGTTATTAGTCGAATTCGCGACAGAAAAATCATGAATACCTTCTTTCTCAAACGAGAAAATAGGAAGTGGATCTAGAATATCCCCAATGGTGAGACTAAAATTGAAATCGACTTGATACTATGCGCTCAACCTGGCATCGTTCAGGATGTGGCCGGCATCGGAAAGGTGCGCTGTAGCGACCACAGAACGGTAAGGTCAAAAATTAACTTAGACTTGAAGCGGGAACGGAAGAAGCTAATGAAAAAGAAGTCCATTAACGGTAAGAGGGAAAGTACAGGAAGTCAGGATATCGCTGCAGAAAAGATATTCGGCTTTAACTGAGGAAGACGATTTTGATGTTCATACAATGAACGATAATCTCACAGCTATCATTACGGAGTGCGCAGTAGAAGTAGGCAGTAGAACGGTTCGACAGCATACCGGCAAGCCATCTCAGGTGACGAAAGAACTAAGTAAGAAACGCCAGAGCATGAGGGTGCCGAAGCCTACCGACAAAATAGAAGTGGCAGAACTCTTCAAGTCAATAAATTAACTCAAGGTAACCGTGATAAAGAAGTTTTATATGTAGATAATAGAGCATGCTCTAAAGAATAGATGTAGCCTAAAAGCGGTTAAGAGGAAGCTAGGGTTATATAAAAACCAGATGTATGCGTTAATAGAGAAGGAGGGCAATGTCATTAGCAATATGAATAAGATAGTTAAATTAGCCGAAGAGTTGTACACAAATATGTACAGTAGCGCAAATGCAATCACAACGTTAATGAGAGAGACAGCAGCGCACGGCAATGCGTCATTCTGCCAGTAAAGAAAGCTGGAGTTAAGAAAGCGTTAGAAGCATGGAAAGAGAAAAAGCAGCTGGGGAGGTACAGGCAACAGCAGTTATGTTGAAGGACGGAGGAGAGATCGTGCCAGAAAAACTAGCCACCCGGTATGCGCAAAGCCTTATGACCTCGACCGTACCAAAAGCTTGGAAGAATGCAAACATTATCTTAATTCATAAGAAAGAAGACGCGAAGGAATTGAAAAATGACAGACCGATCAGCTTATTATCCGTTGCCTACTATCCGTCGCCTGACGTAATCGCTACTAGAGTTAGGGCAATCATTGACTTTAATCAACCAAATGATCAGGTAGGCTTTTGTAAACGATATTCCACAATTGATCACACTGAAACTATCAATGAGGTGATAGAGAAATGCGCAGAATATAACCAACCTCTATGCATAGCCTTCGTTGATTGCGAGAAAGCACTCGACTCAGTGGAATTCTCAGCAGTTATAGAGGCATTGCGTAATCAGGGTGTAGAAGATCCTCATGTCAAAATACTGAATGATATATATAGCAACTGCACAGCTACGATAGTCCTCTTTAAAATCAGCAATAAAAATTTAATAAGGAAGGGCGCCAGGCAAGGAGACACGATTACGCCATTGCTATTCACCTCCTGTTTACAGGAGGTATTCCGAGGCCTGAATTGGGAACAGTTTGGTATAAGAGTAAATGGAGAATACCTAAAAGGGCTGCGATTCGCTGATGACATTGCATCGCTGAGTCGCTGAGGAGGTGAACAGCAAATCATGATCAATAAATTAGACAGGTAGAGGAGAGCGGTGGGTATGAAAATTTACCTGCAGGAAACCAGCAAGGATACAAACCTGCAAAGAAACATCAGTTCACAATTGGCAGCGAGGTGCAGGAAGTGGTAAAGGAATACGTCTACATAGGGCAGGTAGTGACCGCTTATCCGGATCATGGGAGGGAAATAATTAGGAGGATAAAAATGTGGTGGAGCGCATATGGCAGGTTCTCTCAGATCATGAATGGCAGTTTACCAATATCTCTCAAGAGAAAAGTGTACAACAGCTGCATCTTACAGGTACTCACTTACAACGCATAAAGATGGAGGCTAACGAAAAGGGTTCAGCTTAAGATAAGGACAACGCAGCAAGCCATGGAAAGAAAAATGATCGGTGTAAGGTTAAGAGACTGGAAGCGGGCAGAGTGGGTGAGAAAACAAACGCGGATTAATGACACTCTAGTCAAAATCAAGAGGAAGAAATGGGCTTGGGCAGGGCATGTAATGCGAAGGCAAGACAACCGCTGGTCTTTAAGGGTAACGTAGTCGATTCCAAGAGAACGTAAGCGTAGGAAGGGGCGGCTGAAGGTTAGGTGGGCGGATGAAATTAAGAAGTTCGCTAGAAAAGGGTGGATGCAGCTAGCAAAATACAGGGTTAATTGGAGAGACATGGCAGAGGCTTTTGCCCTGCAGTAGGTGTTGTGAGGTCGATAATGATGATGGTGATGATGATGATGCTCAAATGCGACCGCTGCGGCTAAGGTCGAAACCGCGTCTTACGGGCCAGTAGCCGAGCCATGTGAGTTGTGTATTGGATAAAATTAACTCTCCGTGGTATGTGCTGCCACAGTAAAAAAATGTTTTGGTGATGTTCAGATTTTGTCTTATGTTGAAAGGCGGACAAATAACACACATATCGTGAGTTTATCTCTTGGATTGTGAGTGTGGAAAAAAAACGAATAGGTGGTGTGGCAGGTGCGCAGTGCTCCTTTGTTTGCTCAACTCGTCGTGCACTAAATAGAACAACCTGGCATGCAGTCATCATCTAGGGACAATGAACTATACTGGAAACTTTACTAAGGTGACAGATGTTGTTGGAGCGCATTCTCCAGTGCGTGTTTGACATTTTACGGTGTGCGTCGAACGCGGCGCTCGCTATTCTTCTGGATTGTGACTGATCTGGCACCGCGTAGGCGCACGTTTCAGTTTAGTTCTATCATTTCTTGCTATTTTTATTTGGCTCTAACCGAGGGGCAACGAACTATTATGTTTACAAGCCCTGTAAATACTATATGGAAAAATTAGGCACTACTATGTTCAAGACTGGTCGCCAGTCGTCACGTGAATAAGGCTTTAGACTTTTAAGTATGACAGCATGCTTCAAAAATTTCTTTTATTTTATAGCTTCTTTTCTCAACGGTTCACGAGTTCATAGGCGTCCTTCGGGGGCGTGTAGAAATTAGAGTCTACCCGGCTCCTTGAGCAGAAAGTGCAACGAACGATTGACACAGTAGGCATTGCAGAGCACAGAAGTGAGCGCACCGACAAAATGACTGATTCGCACACGAGCACAAACACATTCTTTCCTCTTTATCTTCTTGCCCGTTAGCACGCAGCAATATATGCATACTGGGTGTCCCGATATATGGGGCCAAAGGCTAAAAAACTGAAAGAAAGAAATAGTGACCTGCGAAACTAGTTTGCATATAGCTGCCAGCCGCCTTGCGCACCACAGACAATTTTAGTTTTGCAATTATACCAAAAATTTAGGTCAAATAACCGAGCTGTTAATATCATTTTGGAGAATAAATTGGTTTTCCTAAGTTAGAAAGCACCTTCAGAAACACGCATTACACATTTTTGCGATAAGAAAACCCAGCGTGTACCTTTTTTTCCAGCTGAACAGAAATCGCTTGATATTAAAAAGAAATGACTAGCACTTTTGCATGGCATGATTGTGCGGCTCTAAACCACGATTTGAGAAAACGAAATAACCTGCAGCTGTCAGTCGACAGCTCCGTTATAGCGGTAGGTGTAGGTAGATGCGTTGGCAATGGTTTACTTGCCTGCGTCAACTAGATGCCTCGCGTGACGATGTAAATTTTGCAGAGCCCGCCGTGCTTTTGCCATGGCGATGCTGAGATGCCTCACACGATACTGACACGCTGAGGTGCTTTGAGACTGAGAAGCTAAAGATTAATATCAATCAAGGTTTTTTAAAGGGAATATTAGCGGCAGTGTTGTAGCTTCCCAAACAGGATTCTCAAGTTTGCAAGCAGGGGTCAAAGTTTGCCATGCGCTTTGTTGACCCTAGTCGCATGTGCGATTGGAGTTTTGTTGGAGTTTCAAGCATAGAAGATATGCCGTTTACGAACGAAGAAACGGCACACGTGGCTCCCGCTCTCGTGCCATCACATGAGAGCAAAATGTGAGCTGCAGACCTTCTGTAACAATGGCACCCAGGAAGTCAGCCAAGTACAATGGCAATTCGGCGTGCAGTACCTACGAAACCCTGCTACAGCCGGGGCAGTTTTACGAGGACACCATGAAGAGCACGTGTTTTGCGTGAGGATGTCAATAATAACATTTTGTCGCTATTCTAACTGAATCCCCAAGCAAGCGCTCGCCACCTGATCCATGTCGACGTAGTTTCCAAGTAGTCCGTGCAGCCGATACTGTAGAAGAACCGCCTGCATCCGTACCATGTGCAGCTGCGCCAAGATAGGGTGGTACAGGAATTTCAAAGCAGGACCGACTTTGTTAGTTAAACTGATAGAGATGCAACATTACCCGGGTTTTCTGAGCTAACTAGTTTGGAGTGATGAGGCGAGGGTTTCGCGAAATGCGCAGGAAAATATACGCAGTGCTCACAAATGAAGAGAGTCATATCCCCTCATGATTAGGGTTTCCAATGGGCAAATGTTGACCAATGCAGTCAAAATATTCCTTAGCGCGAACTGCACCCTCTCAAAAATGTAGGCTGAAGTGACACAGAGGAGTAGATGCGATGCGAAATTCTGGCCTGTGCAATTCTGAAGGATTTATCTGTTGGTTTGTATTGCTTCTATTTATTTTACGTCATTTTGGCAGGCATGGTTTTGGCAGATAATTAGGTAAAATACACTTTATTTATTTCTTCTCAAGGCATCTAAGTTCCACTGTATAAAAAACATGCCTTTACAAAAGTATATTCAACTGCCAGCCATTTAGAATTACCACCTGGGATGCGGAAAAATCAAACCGATTGCTTTTATTTGTTGCTGCAAATTGCCCTTTGATATTAACGTGTTAGTAAGCTGTAGATGCTATATAAACCGTCGGTAACAATTCCGTTTTTGTACAGAGCGCCGGAAGAGTCTGCCAAAGTTTTCTTCTTTGAGAAAACATCAGTGATAATTGGTCTCATTATGCAGACCGTGGTACTGCATTATATTTTTTCCTACCTGTAAAAGCGTGAAACGCCAAGAATTTTATACTCGCTTTGGATTACTAATAAATGCAATAACAACAGAAATAAAATTCACATGCCACTTCGTGCAAAAGCAATGACTATAAGTACAAAGTTCATGTCGTTTGAAGAGCATATGAAGATTATTCGATAATGTGCGCTCCAGTTTCAATCAGAAATTACCTTTACTACAGTGCCATGTCGCACTACTGTTAACTCGGTACCACTTTGTGAGGAGACAGAGAAGTCAAAGCGCGCATCTTTTCCACAGAAAGCAAAAATGTTTATTCGCTTATTCACTTTCAATCCTTAGTTTCATGCTCTGAGAAACTACACAGGCATTTAATGTAAACCAGTGCGAAATTTCCCTCATATACTTAGTGTAATCTTCTTCGCCACGTTTACTTTAGAATTGGGAACCATGACTGGCGCTCCCAGAATATCTATCGCTGCCCTTATAATTGCTGGCATGCAATGCATATTTTTTGTTCGGTAATACTCAGACAAGGGTGCTGAAGTTCACCACTTTTATAAATATTACAGACATCTGAAGTTTCAAATAAGATTTGGGTGATTTGCGTGACCACGGCTGGACGTTCTTTTATTGCAGATGACGTAGATCCCACGTCCGCTGCATTGTAGAAGGTATCATGGGCCTAGTCAAGCTGTCGATACAACTTTTAGCTCTTGACCTTTTCCATGATCTAATATTTCTGAAAAAATTAAGAATTCAATTGAATTGAACATGCAGGGCTAAATGTCTAAGGCAAACTTATAACACCTTTAGCTGACTATTGCGCTAGACCTCTAAAATTGTCTCTACAAATCTGTTGTACTGTTTTATCTCCACACTTCTGTACCATCGGCAAAGAAATTATTTTAAAAATTACGACTAGAAACAGCTCTTGAATGAATGTTTATTTCAGGCAGACAGGTACAAGAAAAATAAAGTTCACATCTGTCTAAGAAGCTGACAAAAAGGCACGGATGCCTGACGAGTGTCAGCCTCTCAATTCACACAACACCTCAGCATAAGGTGTGAAGAGAAAAATAATCGGTTACATGCACTCAACAGCAGAGCACAATGGTAAAGATATGACGGGCATTGACAAAAAGCGGACTTGGAGGGTTAACACAATATATATATATACAGCAGGCATTCAAAGCAACCGGACATGATTAGGAAGTCAAATTGCTTCTAAAGTGACAACAAATAAGCATCCAACTTTTTTTCTGAAGACTGCTAACGAAAATAATTGATTTACTAACGTCGTAAAGGCAGGGTAGCGATTTAAAAAATCTGGTATAACAAATGATTGCTGTTGCATGCCGTAGTTAGTTCGTATTTTACCCTTGTTGTAAGTTGTGTACCTTGTGTCATTTTGGTGTTCATTCGGGCGGCATTTTTGAAGAAATTTTCTTTCATTAAGCTTGATTGCGTGGAATATTGTAATTGCTGTTTTCCTGTTAATGAGGTTTCCGATTGTTAATATATTGGTCTTGAAAAGCGGATGGAATGATTCGTTTAGGGTGCATTCCCAATAATGCGTAATATGAGTTTCTGTAAAACAAATAACTTATCTATATTTGTTTTTGTCGCCGTTCCCCAAGCGGAAAAGCAGTATTGAAGGCGTGAATGCACTAGACTATAATATAGCTTTTTTTTTAATTGTGGAGGTAATAAGTTCCTTACTTTATTTATATTACCGATGGATCTTGCAATGCTAGTTTTATGTTGTCGATATGATTTGACCAGCTCAAATGTTCTTCACACGCAACTCCAAGAAATCTATGAAATCAGCAGCGCTGGATGACTTGTTAATTTTACTTTAATACTATGGTGTCATCGATATGCCTACCACGAGGCCGAAAAATAATGTATTTCGTTTTCTTAGTGTTTAGTTCTAATTTGTTTCTTCTAAGCCACTCGTACACTTTATTTAGCCAGATATTAGCTTCTCGTTGAACAGCGCATAAATATTCACCCGAAAAAAAAAACGTTAGTGTCATCGGCATATAGGATTATGTCTTCCTCTCTAGGACGCGCCCGTTACAACCACAGAGGGTGACTCGCATAAAAGAGTGTTAAGGCGGCGTTTGCTTCATGTATCAGAAAACCTTGCAACCCGCAAAATTTGTCCACCTCATGGACACATACTACACCTCATCGCAATTATAAATTATTTGTTAAAACACGACCCATATGCAGTACCCGACTTTGTGAAAATGCATGCTACGCAGCTCCTAAGGAATGAGCGTGGTACGCCGCAGCCATGGAAGGAGAGCGATATTCAGCAGGCAATGAAGAAGCACGCTACGCACCTCCCAAGGAATCAGCGCGGTACGCTTCAGCCGTGGAAGGAGCGATATTGAGCAGACAATGAAAAGCACGCTACGCACCTCCCAAGGAATCATCGCGGTATCCTCCAGCCGTGGAAGGAGAGCGAAATTCCGCGGACAATGAAGAAGCAGGCAACGCATCTCCCAAGAAATCAGCGTGGTACGCTCCAGCCGTGGAAGGAGAGCGATATACAGCAGACAATGAAGAATCAGGCCACGCACCTCCTAAAGAATCAGCCCGGTATCCTCCAGCCGTAGAAGGAGAGCGATATTCAGCAGACAGTGAATAAGTACGCTACGCACCTCCAAAGGAATCAGCGCAGTATCCTCGAGCCGTGAAAGGAAAGCGATATTCAGCAGGCAATGAAGAAGCAGGCTACGCACCCTCCAAGGAATCAGCGCGGTACACGCCAGCCGTGGAAGGAGAGCGATATTCAGCAGACATGAAGACGCAGGCTACGCACCTACCAAAGAATCACCGCGGTTTACTCCAGCCGTGGAAGGAGAGTGATATTCAGCCGGCAATGAAGAAGCACGCTACGCACCTCCTAAGGAATCAGCGCTGTACGCTCCAGCCGTGCTAGGAGAGCGATATTCACCAGACAATGAGTAAGTACGCTACGCACCTCCCAAGGAATCACCGCGGTGCGCTCCAGCCGTGGAAGGAGAGCGATATTCAGCAGACATGAAGACGCAGGCTACGCACCTACCAAAGAATCACCGCGGTTTACTCCAGCCGTGGAAGGAGAGTGATATTCAGCCGGCAATGAAGAAGCACGCTACGCACCTCCTAAGGAATCAGCGCTGTACGCTCCAGCCGTGCTAGGAGAGCGATATTCACCAGACAATGAGTAAGTACGCTACGCACCTCCCAAGGAATCACCGCGGTGCGCTCCAGCCGTGGAAGGAGAGCGATATTCAGCAGACATGAAGACGCAGGCTACGCACCTACCAAAGAATCACCGCGGTTTACTCCAGCCGTGGAAGGAGAGTGATATTCAGCCGGCAATGAAGAAGCACGCTACGCACCTCCTAAGGAATCAGCGCTGTACGCTCCAGCCGTGCTAGGAGAGCGATATTCACCAGACAATGAGTAAGTACGCTACGCACCTCCCAAGGAATCACCGCGGTGCGCTCCAGCCGTGGAAGGAGAGCGATATTCAGCAGGCAATGAAGATGAACGCTAAGCACCTCCCAAAGAATCACCGCGGTTTACTCCAGCCGTGGAAGGAGAGATATTCAGCCGACAATGAAGAAGCACGTTACGCACCTCAAAAGGAATCAGCGTAGTACGCTCCAGCCGTGGTGGGAGAGCGATATACAGCAGACAATTAAGACTCAGGACACGCACCTCCTAAGGAATCAGCCCGGTACCCTCCAGCCGTAGAAGGAGAGCGATATTCAGCAGTCATGAAGAAGCAGGCTACGCACCTCCCAAAGAATCACCGTGGTTTACTTCAGCCGTGGAAGGAGAGTGATATTCAGCCGGCAATGAAGAAGCACGCTACGCACCTCCTAAGGAATCAGCGCTGTACGCTCCAGCCGTGCTAGGAGAGCGATATTCACCAGACAATGAGTAAGTACGCTACGCACCTCCCAAGGAATCACCGCGGTGCGCTCCAGCCGTGGAAGGAGAGCGATATTCAGCAGGCAATGAAGATGAACGCTAAGCACCTCCCAAAGAATCACCGCGGTTTACTCCAGCCGTGGAAGGAGAGATATTCAGCCGACAATGAAGAAGCACGTTACGCACCTCAAAAGGAATCAGCGTAGTACGCTCCAGCCGTGGTGGGAGAGCGATATACAGCAGACAATTAAGACTCAGGACACGCACCTCCTAAGGAATCAGCCCGGTACCCTCCAGCCGTAGAAGGAGAGCGATATTCAGCAGTCATGAAGAAGCAGGCTACGCACCTCCCAAAGAATCACCGTGGTTTACTTCAGCCGTGGAAGGAGAGTGATATTCAGCCGGCAATGAAGAAGCACGCTACGCACCTCCTAAGGAATCAGCGCTGTACGCTCCAGCCGTGCTAGGAGAGCGATATTCACCAGACAATGAGTAAGTACGCTACGCACCTCCCAAGGAATCACCGCGGTGCGCTCCAGCCGTGGAAGGAGAGCGATATTCAGCAGGCAATGAAGATGAACGCTAAGCACCTCCCAAAGAATCACCGCGGTTTACTCCAGCCGTGGAAGGAGAGATATTCAGCCGACAATGAAGAAGCACGTTACGCACCTCAAAAGGAATCAGCGTAGTACGCTCCAGCCGTGGTGGGAGAGCGATATACAGCAGACAATTAAGACTCAGGACACGCACCTCCTAAGGAATCAGCCCGGTACCCTCCAGCCGTAGAAGGAGAGCGATATTCAGCAGTCATGAAGAAGCAGGCTACGCACCTCCCAAAGAATCACCGTGGTTTACTTCAGCCGTGGAAGGAGAGTGATATTCAGCCGGCAATGAAGAAGCACGTTACGCACCTCCCAAGGAATCAGCGCTGTACGCTCCAGCCTTGGTAGGAGAGCGATATTCACCAGACAATGAGTAAGTACGCTACGCACCTTCCACGGAATCACCGCGGTACGCTCCAGCCGTGGAGGGAGAGCAATATTCAGCAGGCAATGAAGATGAACGCTAAGCACCTCCCAAAGAATAACCGCGGTTTACTCCAGCCGTGGAAGGAGAGAGATATTCAGCAGACAATGAAGAAGCAGGCTACGCACCTCCCATGAAATCAGCGTAGTACGCTCCAACCGTGGTAGGAGAGCGATATACAGCAGACAATGAAGACTCAGGACACGCACCTCCCAAGGAATCAGCGCTGTACGCTCCAGCCGTGGTAGGAGAGCGATATTCACCAGACAATGAGTAAGTACGCTACACACCTTCCAAGGAATCACCGCGGTACGCTCCAGCCGTGGAAGGAGAGCAATATTCAGTAGATAATGAAGAAGCAGGCTGCTCACCTTCCAAGGAATCAGCGCGGTACGCTCCAGCCATGGAAGGAGAGCGATATTCAGCTGACAATAATCAGGCCACGCACCTCATACGGAATCAGCCCGGTATCCTCCAGCCGTAGAAGTAGAGGGATATTCAGCAGACAATGAAGAAGCAGGCTTTGCACCTCCCAAGGAGTCAGCGCGGTATCCTTCAGCCGTGGAAGGAGAGAGATATTCATCAGGCAATGAAGAAGCACGCTACGCACATCCCAAGCAATCAGCGCAGTGTCTTCTAGCCGTTGAAGGAGAGTGATATTCAGCAGACAATGAAGAAACAGGCTACGCACCCCCCAAATAATCACCATGGCACGCTCCAGCCGTGCAAGGAGAGCGATATTCAGCAGGCAATGAAAATGAACGCTAAGCACCTCCCAAAGAATCACCGCGGTTTACGCCAGCCGTGGAAGGAGAGTGATATTCAGCAGGCAATGAAGAAGCACGTTACGCACCTCCCAAGGAATCAGCGCTTTACGCTCCAGCCGTGGTAGGCGAGCGATATTCAGCAGACAATGAGTAAGTACGCTACGCACCTCCCAAGGAATCACCGCGGTACGCTCCATCCCTGGAAGGAGAGCGATATTCAGCAGGCAATGAAGATGAACGCTGCACACCTCCCAAGAAATCAGCGCGGTACGCTCCAGCCGTGGAAGGAGAGCGATATTCAGCAGACAATGAGTAAGTACGCTACGCACCTCCCAAGGAATCACCGCGGTACGCTCCAGCCGTGGAAGGAGAGCGATATTCAGCAGGCAATGAAGATGAACGCTACACACCTCCCAAAGAATCAGCGCGGTATGCTCCAGCCGTAGAATCAAAGCGATATTCAGCATGCAATGAAGATGAGCGCTACGCACCTCCCAAGGAATCAGCGCGGTACACTCCAGCCGTAGAAGGAGAGCGATATTCAGCAGACATGAAGAAGCGTGCTACGCACCTCCCAAAGAATCACCGCGGTTTACTCCAGCCGTGGAAGGTGAGATATTCAGCAGGCAATGAAGATGAACGCTAGGCACCTCCCAATGAATCAGCGCTGTACGCTCCAGCCGTGGTAGGAGAGCGATATTCACCAGACAATGAGTAAGTACGCTACGCACCTCCAAAGGAATCACCGCGGTACGCTCCAGCCGTGGAAGTAGAGCGATATTCAGCAGGCAATGAAGATGAACGCTGCACACCTCCCAAGAAATCAGCGCGGTACGCTCCAGCCGTGGAAGGAGAGCGATATTCACCAGACAATGAGTAAGTACGCTACGCACCTCCCAAGGAATCACCGCGGTACGCTCCAGCCGTGGAAGGAGAGCGATATTCAGCAGGCAATGAAGATGAACGCTGCACACCTCCCAAGAAATCAGCGCGGTACGCTCCAGCCGTGGAAGGAGAGCGATATTCAGCAGACAATGAGTAAGTACGCTACGCACCTCCCAAGGAATCACCGCGGTACGCTCCAGCCGTGGAAGGAGAGCGATATTCAGCAGGCAATGAAGATGAACGCTACACACCTCCCAAAGAATCAGCGCGGTATGCTCCAGCCGTAGAATCAAAGCGATATTCAGCATGCAATGAAGATGAGCGCTACGCACCTCCCAAGGAATCAGCGCGGTACACTCCAGCCGTAGAAGGAGAGCGATATTCAGCAGACATGAAGAAGCGTGCTACGCACCTCCCAAAGAATCACCGCGGTTTACTCCAGCCGTGGAGCAGAGATATTCAGCAGGCAATGAAGAAGAACGTTACGCAACTCCCAATGAATCAGCGCTGTACGCTCCAGCCGTGGTAGGAGAGCGATATTCACAAGACAATGAGTAAGTACGCTACGCACCTCCAAAGGAATCACCGCGGTACGCTCCAGCCGTGGAAGTAGAGCGATATTCAGCAGGCAATGAAGATGAACGCTGCACACCTCCCAAGAAATCAGCGCGGTACGCTCCACCCGTGGAAGGAGAGCGATATTCACCAGACAATGAGTAAGTACGCTACGCACCTCCCAAGGAATCACCGCGGTACGCTCCAGCCGTGGAAGGAGAGCGATATTCAGCAGGCAATGAAGATGAACGCTGCACACCTCCCAAGAAATCAGCGCGGTACGCTCCAGCCGTGGAAGGAGAGCGATATTCAGCAGACAATGAGTAAGTACGCTACGCACCTCCCAAGGAATCACCGCGGTACGCTCCAGCCGTGGAAGGAGAGCGATATTCAGCAGGCAATGAAGATGAACGCTACACACCTCCCAAAGAATCAGCGCGGTATGCTCCAGCCGTAGAATCAAAGCGATATTCAGCATGCAATGAAGATGAGCGCTACGCACCTCCCAAGGAATCAGCGCGGTACACTCCAGCCGTAGAAGGAGAGCGATATTCAGCAGACATGAAGAAGCGTGCTACGCACCTCCCAAAGAATCACCGCGGTTTACTCCAGCCGTGGAAGGAGAGATATTCAGCAGGCAATGAAGATGAACGCTAGGCACCTCCCAAAGAATCACCGCGGTTTACTCCAGCCGTGGAGCAGAGATATTCAGCAGGCAATGAAGAAGAACGTTACGCACCTCCCAATGAATCAGCGCTGTACGCTCCAGCCGTGGTAGGAGAGCGATATTCACCAGACAATGAGTAAGTACGCTACGCACCTCCAAAGGAATCACCGCGGTACGCTCCAGCCGTGGAAGTAGAGCGATATCCAGCAGACAATGAAGAAGCAGGCTACGCACCTCCCAAGAAATAGTGTGGTACGCTCCAGCCGTGGAAGGAGAGCGATATGCAGCAGACCATGAAGACTCAGTCCACGTACCTCCTAAGGAATCAGCCCGGTATCCTCCACCCTTAAAGGAGAGCGATATTCAGCAGACAGTGAATAAGTACGCTACGCACCTCCAAAGGAATCAGCGCAGTATCCTCGAGCCGTGGAAGGAAAGCGATAGTCAACAGGCAATGAAGAAGCAGGCTACGCACCCTCCAAGGTATCAGCGCGGTGCACTCCAGCCGTGGATGAAGAGCTATATTCAGCAGACATGAAGGAGGCTACGCACCTCCCAAAGAATCACCGCGGTTTACTTCAGCCGTGGAAGGAGAGTGATATTCAGCCGGCAATGAAGAAACACGTTACGCACCTCCCAAGGAATCTGCACTTTACGCTCCAGCAGTGGTAGGAGAGCGATATTCACCAGACAATGAGTAAGTACGCTACGCACCTTCCAAGGAATCACCGCGGTACGCTCCAGCCGTGAAAGGAGAGCAATATTCAGTAGATAATGAAGAAGCAGGCTGCTCACCTTCCATGGAATCAGCGCGGTACGCTCCAGCCATGGAAGGAGAGCGATATTGAACTGACAATAAAGAATCAGGCCACGCACCTCATACGGAATCAGCCCGGTATCCTACAGCCGTAGAATTAGAGGGACATTCAGCAGACAATGATGTAGCAGGCTTTGCACCTCCCAAGGAGTCAGCGCGGTATCCTTCAGCCGTGGAAGGAGAGAGATATTCATCAGGCAATGAAGAAGCACGCTAAGCACATCCCAAGTAATCAGCGCGGTGTCTTCTAGCCGTGGAAGGAGAGTGATATTCAGCAGGCAATGAAAATGAACGCTAAGCACCTCCCAAAGAATCACCGTGGTTTACGCCAGCCGTGGAAGGAGAGTGATATTCAGCAGGCAATGAAGATGAACGCTACACACCTCCCAAAGAATCAGCGGGGTACGCTCCAGCCGTGGATGGAGAGCGATATTCAGCAGACAATGAGTAAGTACACTACGCACCTCCCAAGGAATCACCGCGGTACGCTCCAGCCGTGGAAGGAGAGCGATATTCAGCAGGCAATGAAGATGAACGCTACACATCTCCCAAAGAATCAGCGCGGTACGCTCCAGCCGTGGAAGGAGAGCGATATCCAGCATGCAATGAAGATGAACGCTACGCACCTCCCGAGGAATCAGCGCCGCACGCTACAACTGTATACAAAGAGCGTGCTGTGCACCTGCAACGGAGGCAGTGCATAACGCGATTGCATTGACAGCAGCGCTCTAAGCCTCAACCAGTCTTGCATCCGATTCAATAATAACGTTTTTTTATTATAGTGCAATCTGAAATATGTTCTATCACGGAATATGAAATAGAAATTAACCGCGTTAATTATGCTCCTCAAATACCAATATCCTTCACACCGAGGATGCTTGCAATCTCTCGCTGAAAAATGGTTTTTGTATGCAAATACGGTTTTCGCAAAACTACAGAATATTTTAACAAAAGGCACTCGAATATTATTTCAAGAAATAGATTAGAGGAATGCAAAGAGGTCGTTTACATTTGCCATCAAGCTTTCTCGTACGTTTTCGCAGGAAACATTGAATTAAATAGGTAAAATACGTACTTTATTAAATTGAATAATTTTTCACCGGACTGAATCCCGACGGAATGTAAAATGGCATGCAGGAAAGTGTTTTCTACGAATTCATGAAGAAGTTTGTAATCATATGTTGAACAGGAAAGCAAGAAGTACGATGTAATGCTGAAAATAAAGTGAATTTTCAACTGGCCGTCATTACGTGATAATGTTATGCATACAAAGTGCTTATTTGGCACTTTAAATTTGTAGCTCCAGAATTGTAAATTCATAAGTGTCATCTGTGTTTGTGGTGTACATGGCTTGCCCCGGTCTCCTGTACCAAACGAAGCAAGGTCGAATGCTCATCAAAGTTTATGTTTTCGCAAAGCTTCCTCTCATGGCATTGTTACCCAGTTGTTACTTATAAGGTGTCCTACTGTGAACGTCGTATTCATGGAGTTAGCTAGCGCCAAACAAGAAAATATCTCAGCGTGATGGTCGAAGTTTTGATGAAAGCACTAAGATGGCGATATGTGGGTTTTTATGTCCGGATGTGATATGAGCTATGAGGGACACCGTAGTTTAGGGCTTCCAGTTAACTTATGCCGCATGGGCCTATTTTCCAAGCACAGCTGTGCCACATGTGTTGTTCTTGCTCGTTGGCGTTGTGTGTGCGCCATACAAATCTTCTGGACCCTTATTTAGCCAGCTCTGTTGCATGCCTAGTCTAATCCGATTAGGGCAAGTCCCCAGGCCTAGGAGAAGGAATTTCATACCACACCTATCAAACCGCACACTGCGCCAGTTTCCAGTTTTAGGGTGTTGGCTTTAAGCATGCACATTATGCTTATGCTGCATCCCCAAGTGTTGTTCGTTGAGCATTTGTGCAAGGTATCGTGCCTGCACAAGCGTGCTCTCAATAGATATATTTAACTGAAGAATTATAATTCGTGAAACTACACAAGAGTAAACTTAGGTGCCTTCCGGACGTGAGATTTCGGAGCCAGCACAATAAATAAACTCTTCACATCCGAAGTATGCTTGCACAAGACCGTACTTTTCTTTCTTTTTCTTCATCCAGTAAGGCTTTTTCATTAAGTTCTTAAGGCAAATTTTGTTCGAAGGTAGGTAAATAGTGTCCCACGCTAAGTTAAATTATTTTCATTACAATCGATTCTCTGCTGCGTAATGCTTTCCTGCTGCCATTTTCCGCTTATAAGGGACATCCGGCCATAATGTAAGGAGAGATTCCAGCTGCATAAATGATAGCGTGGGACACAAAAGTAAATCTAACACATCTTCGTAGAAATTAGCAGCTGGTGGTAATTCTCTCGTCCTATAAACGGCGCTTCACTTCCTACTTGCGCTGTGTGTTCTACGTGAACCATCTCGCTGGAACTTCAGTGCAAAGGAGGTAAGCAAAAATGAAGATAACAAGCTCGACTGAAATTATAAAAAGAAGACCACCACAGCCGTGCTCACCTGCCCTGCTAGAGAGCGAGAAAAAAAGAGGAAGAGACTTTTGACAGAGACGACGGGCAATGTGATACCTTTCTCTGTGAGCCGCTTGGGATAAGTCTGAATGAATTTTTCTCCTTTTCGGGCCTGCAGCAAACTCTGTCCAATCCACCGCCGTGGATGTGTGCCATCGCTTCAGGGGCAATAATAACAACTGAGGATTCTAACAATTGCAAAACTGGCTGGAATCATCAAAAGCACGGGAAAATACTTGTACTAAAGAACCAATAAACAATCATGTAGTAGGTGCATCAATCTTCAAATGGTTATTCACTAGTATATGAGTTTACTCTTGGGAACAGTAACTTAAAACTTAACTCGGCCCTTTCCTGGCTGTCTATCTCGATCATAGCAGTTTCAAAAAAGAAAGTAGATATGCCTCACTTATCGCATCCAGCACGAAAACACAACCTACGGGGACACACCGCACAACAAGTAAAAGCCAGAATGAAAGGCTTTCATATGAATAAATGCTAACAAGTTTCCAAAATATATTCACGTACAGACTTCTAATATCTTTCTGGGTTGACATAAGAACACAAAAAGAGCTCCCCGCTCTCTAGAGCAGCAATAAGGCAGGAAGCGTTTAAGTATCTTCTTTTTTCTCTTGTTAGAACTCTCAGCGAGGTCTTTCTTATAAGCAGGCCCCGGGGCCAGCCACTCCGCCACCTTCTTCGTTTTGTGCGGAAATCCGCAACTCCTTTTGGTTCCCTTGAGTCCAGCTGCTGCATGAAATGCTCACTTTATTTGCTGCGGACTGCCTCATTCACAAGACGCGATATTCTAAGCAACAAAAAATTACATAGGGAGAGGTGTTGATAAAAAGCTCCCGCTGAGCTGCGTCTGAATGTAAAGCGGGCTTGTCCTTTTCAGGAAGCACACTACCCAGGGTCACAAATTAGCGCTAAGCTTTTTATGAAGTTTACTACCGTCCCACGGCGGACTTTTTTTTTTGAAAAGTGTCGCGCTTTCAACTGGAGGGGTACAAATAGACTAAACAGGCACGCTCCGCTTACTGCTGGACACCCAAGCGTAGCAAATGTGTACAGAACAATAAGAAAGTGTTTTCGTGCATTTTTTTATTAGCTGCGTCGTTTATGCACAGATTTGTGACGCTATGAACCAGCACACTAATTTTCCTCTAGCACTTGGTCTCATCACCTCTGCTGTGCTCACACTGGCCTGCGCCACAGGTAAATTCATGTTTCTCTACACTGCATATTCAACCCGAAGATGTGCTTTCGGGTATTTTTACTTCTCTTGGTGCGTATGGTCACCGTGGATGCAATATGTTAACGTTAGCTTCTTGCTATCTCCTTCTGAGTGATTTGAACTTGTGTGCTAGCAAATTATTCCGCGTTACGCAGAGTATTGCACTGGCTAAGTAGAATCCTTAAAAATTCCTTTTTTTCCCTCCTCCATAACTACTGCCAATTCAGGATCGCATGAGAAAGCTGAGTGCACTTTGTGGAATTTCCGTGCACCTGTTCTCACAATAAGTCGAGTGAAAAACCAAAAAACGCGACTTATAACGGGAAACTCTGCTTGCTTACACATGTTGGTAATGTTTCTTTCAAGCCCGAGGACTCTATTCCTCTAAGGAAGAAGCCCGACACTATTTTGCGACAATGAGTGTTGCAGTTTTCCTGGATATAGTGTTATGAACGTTTCCTGTTATTTCGTTTTGCACATTCTGATTTCTGAGTCAAGCGCCTGAACAACCTTTTCATTCAAAGATGCTTTTTGACAATTTCCGTACCTACCTCTAAAACAATGAAACAGAAGGGATAAAGATTTTTTTTGTCATGCAGGGCGAGCGTATCCCTAAAATGCTACCTTTAATAAACTCATGTCCGTTTTGCAAAAGAGTGTCCCATAGAAAAAGCTACGCAAATTATTATAATCTATTTTTACTTGAGTCCACTTCGGTTGGCGACCCGGCATAATATGACTGACCTCTAAACGTACCCTAAAGGATCGTAAAATTCCGATTCAAACTCAACTGTAGTCATCTTAACAAGAGTAAGCAGTCAACCCTTTACGATCCATCAATTCACTTAACGATGCAACTGATCAAATATTTACATCAGGAACCATTGCATTTTTGCAACTAGCCTGTAAACGTTTGAAGGTATTGAAAGCGAAGCTAGGCCAAGAGAAGCCCTAAATATTATTCCTGAAATTCTGCCAAATGTTCGTAATAAACTGTAACACTAATCGATCAGCAGGAAGTCGAGTTTGCAATATTTGATTTTATCAATTGAAACTATTCAATAATAGGAAACATATATATGTTCAGTATTTCTTAATGGTTGAATTTTGAAATAACATAATGCATTACCTCATTATTGAGCTTGTACTTCAAGCCAGTAAATGTCTCTAAATAAGAAATGTGAGTATCTAATTCTCAAGAGAATCACCCAGTTGCAGTAGACTGTAGTAAAGTAGTATTTGCTCACTACCATTCGTTGAAGCGCAACCATACTAATAGAAAATAGAGCTCTACAAGTCTGTCACGACATTTCGGCCGAAAGAAAATTTTGCATTGTCCGGGGAGATAAGCTGAATCCACCGTCGAACCTAGGTGTTCGCTCCAGTACATGGGCTGATCAGGCCGCTTACCGGATGGCAGAGTGAGAATGAATTTATAAGGTGTAATTCCTTGCTAGCCTTCAGTTGCAGCTGTACCACTCCGCTCAGGTAGGTCGTAGGGAGTAAATAAAAATAAGATGACTATCTTTTTTTGATGTGATGAAATTGGTCACTATTCGCTACTGTATTTGAGCAAGATTTCTTGAGTCAAATGAAAATCAGATCCCCGTCTTACCAGTCAACATACGCTGATATTCGTAAAATGAATGCAAAACGGTGGAAGTGTTTTCGTTATCATGATGCAGGCTTTCCTATTAGACGCGTTCAGCTTTTTGAATCATTTTTCACAGCTTTTTAAAAATGTTGCGACTTTATGTCTGCGAAATTTGCATGAACAAAACGTTTTTTTTTCAGCAGATCATATGCAGGATTTTGTTCTCTTTATTTGGGAAAGCTTAAGGCACTACAAAATAAGGTTTTCCGTATATGGCTTCAGATAGCGTTGAATTATGCACGCGATAGCATTGGCGTCCCCTGGCGCACCAATTCCCAGAAATCGACACTCGTGCTGCGCTCAAATATTGCCTCGTTGCTCATCATTGCTCATATAATATAGTTGCGCTAATTGGTGGTCATGATTTACTAAGTGCGCGTTTCATGTATTTTATCTATACTGCGGTGTTCAACGCTCGCACAAGGCCTCTGTTTGTCCAACCGAACGAATGTTCAGTGAAGAGACCTAAACGACAGTGCTTCGTCTCCGCATGGCCATCATTTTGCATTTCAGTGAAACTACTTTTCAACATCAGTAAGCCCTCGAACAGTGAGGATGTTTCACAAAAGCAGACACAGGGTTTGTCGTCCAACGTTAACTTTAACGCACTGGCGTTTAATGTTTTTTTGCAAATCATACTGGAAGGCAGGAGTGCACGCCTGCGCACACAGGCGCACGGCCTTCATCCTCCCGTTTGACAGAAGGGTGGAAGAAGGTTCGCATGCCATACAGAAAACTCGGGGGAAGAGGTGCAGCATGCAGCATCGCAATAGCGTTGGTGCCGGCCGACCAACCAAGCTCCGGCTTAGTGAACGCACGAACGCTGCCGAACTCCTCTCTCGCCCTCTAGGCTGCTGCGTTGTGAAATGTGCGGGCGGCGCGCAAACTGCTGGTGTTCATGCGGGCGCGACTAACAGATACGAACTGTTTAAAAATAGTGTGGAGTGTATAAATAATTTTTTTTGTGTGTGAGACACTTTCGAGTGACGCGGGCGGGCGCCAGCTTGTGGACAGCCGACGTACACGTTCCAGCTTTGTTAGCTGAAAGTGAGCAGTCTGTTACTTTTGCGTCGACGTCTCTTTATTTACTCCAGTCAAATTGCTTACATAAAGCTGATTGTATCTGTTTCCTCTGTGTTGTACTTTCATCATCGTCAAGCTGCTGGCTACTACGCACCGTACGCCAAATCAACGAGTACCATGAAGAAGCGATGTAATGAGGAACCAGAACTTTATTATTATTTCTGTTATTTGACTCGAGAAGCTCGACAAGTATGCATAGAGAATTTAATCCTAGTACGATCACTTTAAATTCGTTTAAGCATTGATATTTTTTTCCTGTGAATTCTTGCTTGCAGAAAAGGGGTGCCCTCCGAGGGAAGAGCACCAGGACTGCGCAAGTCGTGACTGCGCGGAACTCACCTGCAGACGGATGACCCGCCCTGAGAACTGCACTCTGGAATGTCTCTCCGGTTGTTTCTGTTCAGGGGGCTTTTACCGTAACAAGCGTGGTCAGTGCGTTTCCTTTGAAGACTGCTCGAAGGACCGCTGAAGTAAGGAACTGAGGATTCACCAACGCGGCCCTTCAAGTCCTTCATACAGAGCTTTATATCCTTCCGCTAATAAAGAAAAAAGCATTTCTAGAGGTGGTTGCACGTGCAACGCGCGCTTGGTCACATATCGAAGAGGTCACATATGATATGGAGGGCTGATCACGTATGAAATGGAGGGCTGACCAAGACCACACCTCCCTTGCAGCTATTAAGGGCAGAAAATTATGCTTGAAGCATTGTTCTGGAAAGCTGTGAATGCTTGAAATATCAGACCTACTAGATACAGCCAACCTAACTGCAGGAAAGACTGCAAGGTAGACGTTTCGGAACATTTCCTTCAATACATATTTTGGCCAGCAGACACCAACGTAGTCAATAAATGGCCACTTGTGCGAATATTACGTACGGTCCAACGTGTTAAGGACTAAAAAGGCCTCCATCACCGTAGTGGGGGCCATAAAGCGTTCGAAGTATGGCAGGTGAGACCAGTATGACAAACACGGCCGCAAGTGTAAGCACGACCGCTCACCGTTAACTCACAGACCGACAAACGTAAGCACAAAATTAAGAAATTGAGGCATATAAAGTAAAGCTAATATTTCACAGCACGAGTGAACGCCGCCACCATCAGCCCTTTTTCTACCGCCTGAACAGCGCGCAGACTTTGTCAGGATTTGGACGCGCAAAAATATATAATTATATATTACGAAGATAAGTAAAGGAAGCACTCGCACTGCATAACGACTAAAAACCGCAACAGACACAAAACAGAAGTAGGCAACCACACAGGGCGGTATCTGTAACAGAAAGTTTATTGAAATAAGCATCATGGCTTTTATAGAAGGTCGCACCATTGACCCTACAAGCAATAGTAAGATAGACTGTGGCGATAACAAACAAGCAAATCAACACGAGATTTTCAGCTTAAATTAAAATACGGCAACCTGCACGTGGAAGTGAAGAAACGGGTTACACAAAAGTTCCGAGACATGAAAGAAGACAACCGCACGTGGACGTGGTGACATGAAAACCACAGCATAAATATGCGCGTGAAACGGAAACAATATGCGCATGAAACGGAAAGGAAAGCAGCCAAAAGCTAATGTAAGAAGAAAACCCAAATCTTTTTGGAGGATGGAAACAAAAGGCGAGTTGAAGCCATATCCGGTTGCGATCGTCAGATGACAACCCTCCCTACAATCTCTCTTTCAGGGTACCCTTCCTTCAAATCAAATTAAATCTC
The DNA here is from genome assembly GCF_052857255.1 of Amblyomma americanum. Taxonomy (NCBI): domain Eukaryota; kingdom Metazoa; phylum Arthropoda; class Arachnida; order Ixodida; family Ixodidae; genus Amblyomma; species Amblyomma americanum. Next base: position 45,912,896 of record NC_135504.1, on the reverse strand, counting down.
TTTATTCGGACATGAAACACAGTACATGCAAATGGGATAAGTCAAAAGGAAGTTAATGGCATACTTCCTGACGAGGCCTCCCCCCGGCTTACACATCAATGGCAGAAGGATGAGCAAATACATTTTCCTCACAAATACAAAAAGAAAACAACAAGATATATGTAAAAACAAAAACAAATACCATCAATTTATGTTTCGACATAGATTTATATCTCGACGAAGATACTAAGGCACGTGCCATTATAAACAGAGAAAAATACAGGAGTAACGCTACAATTCGCGATGCAAAAGAAAAGATGATTGGACTTGAGAAAACCCTGCATGTCAAGTGTTTGGCACACCAGGAACAAGTAAAATAGCAGCTTAATTTACTTTTTAGATTGAAAAATAGTTCTACTGGTTGCAACGTCATGGATTATTGAAGGGTAGGCATTACACACAGTAGAAATTTGGTTATTTATGTGATCGGTGCCGCAGTTAGTCCGAGCGCGAGTAGTGATAAGAGGAGTAACACGTAGATTGCAGTCTATATTTCTGTTCACATATATTTGCCTTAAAGAAGCGACGTCCTGCTTAATGATCTAAAAAATATACACAGCAACTGAATACTTATGACTCTAACTCAACTACTTACGAACTCTGGCCAGCATTCCTGAAAAATGCGACAGTAAACTTTGCAGATTTGAACCCCTTGCCCCCTCTAAGTAACTCGATCGCGTGCGCTAGCAAACAATCATTCAAGCACCTACTGGTTTGTCCAATATAAAAGCTGGCGCAACTGCGCGGAGTCTTTCAAAACACACCTGTTGCGCATGCAACACGCTTGTTTTTTTGCAAGCGATTATTGTTGCATGTTCTTGGTTTCGAGTTACCCTTTCCCGACAGGTCGCACAATCTGGAAAGCTGCAGAAAAATTATTGTGATTAAAACATTTGCCTGAGATCGTATTAAGACTATTTGAAACCTTATGTTGTAAGGAATCACTTGAATGGTGGCTGAATCCCCTCAGGCAAATGATTAGTGTGGTACACATAATAATGCTTTTTCTTTGAGGAAGAAGACACTAAATTCATGGCACTGAAGCCAGTTTCCAAGCTGGGGATCCGCTGCCTAACGATGTTTCGTTGACTAATGAGCCTGCCGTATGTAGTTTTGCCTACTGAATTTTATTCACGACCGTTGCCTACCTCAAAAACAGCACAGTTGAGAAAAAGTACTGGATTAGTATACACCATCTTCCATTATTTACCCTATAGGCTAGCATCGCACTTCAGCAGGCATGCAGGCTTTGAGGAATCAGGGTGTACAGGGCCAACACAGAAATATTTTACGATTATTTTCCTACGCGTTCCTAATTTTTGGTTGCCATTTGGCGTCCTTAAAACGAGTCTATATTGTCATATAGCAGATATTTCAGGGAAGCCCGCTACGAACTTCAACAAATAGGCTTTCCGATGTATGAATACAACTTCTGCTGCACACAAATACAAGTGTTGCTGGGGAATGACTTAAAGAGGCGAATAATGTTACCTGGAATGCTGTGTTTAACCCGGTAACTCAAGAAAGCGCCGCGGATCCTTTCGTCCAGGCGAAGCTAGTGGCATATTCTTCTATGATGACCGGCCAACTTACTTTATGCCCGTCGGCGGCTTTCAAATAATTGTCCGCCGTGGTCACTGGGACGGAGTGTCCGACCGAGCTTCAAGCGCGGCCCACGGCAAACTTCGCAAGTATGGCCGACTCGGCTAGCTGGCGCACGTACGGCGTTTCAGAAGCACTGCGATTTAGACACAAACACACGGAGACAGATAAGGACGAACGCTAGTCGTCTGTTTCTTTGTCAATGCCAAATTTATAGCTCTTTCTAAACGGTGACGAAGGATGGCGCTACAGATATTTAAGTATTTTTCAGTGGTCTAGTTCTTTGTACTAGCTCAGAAGAACTATGGATGTTTGTGTTTTGGGCCTTAAAAATATTTAAAGTATGTATTAGACTCAGCGAGCATGAAAAAAGGACGCAACATCTATGTTAACTCTGCCCAAGCATATTTTCTCAGAGTTGTCCAGAGAGTTGAAACGACTAGCGCAGCTGCACACTCCGTGTCTGCTTTATCCTTCTTGTTTCGCTGCTTCAAAGTAGTTGTTGTCAAGCACAGGTCAGCATCCCAGCAGGAAGAAAACTACTCAGAACAACTCTTTCCTGAATCATGGAGATGAGATACTAATTATATGCAAAAACTAAGCTTTATTTTTTAGAACAGGAAAGCAGAGACGGATTTCCGCCAATTGGCATTGCCTGGCACTGATTCAGAAATGCAATTTATACGTTTATCAGCGTGGACTACGCTCCATGAAAAATGTTTCGCAGGTGGACATGCCACAAAGACGCCGTAAGGATGCCCACATCCGGCCTGTACTATTACGGCCTATGTATTTGATCCAAAAAATTGCGGTCGTTTGAGTGACGTCATTTCCACCGCCACAGATGACAAAGTAAGTACAGGAGTTTTTTTCCCTTATTTGTTCTTCATTGCCCGTCATAGCTTCAATGAAGAAAGCTGCTTTATAAAAGTACATTTGACTGCCAATCGTGCACAACTAGTAATTGGCATGCAGAACGAAATGCGGCGGGCCGCTTTTATTACGTGCTTCAATTTTATTTTCTCATGGTATAATACAGGTATATTGAACCAGATATATGAAGCAACGCTACCGATGCAGCGTCGACTTAAAAAAAGCAATAAAACCTCTCTCCGGAGCCGAGATGGCTCCTTAAATGACTAGGCTGCCTTAAATGACTAGGCTCCTTAAATTCATAACCGCAGGTATTCGCCTAAAAAACAAACGGAAGATAGGAGATGACATTTACAGAAAAAGCCATTTTTTCATACCAGTGGACTGTGCAGAGCAGCGAAGCACTGTGAGGTGTTGTTCTGGTAAAGTTGCTAACAACAGTAGTTGATTTATATCGCCGCTTCAGCCATATTTATATACGAAAGTGGGCCCAGTAAATACAAAAGAGACCGCCCGCGGTGGCTCAGTAGTTACGGCGCTCGGCTGCTGAGGAGAAAGACGCGGGGTCGATCCCAGCCGCGGTGGTCGAATTTCGATGGAGACAAAATTCTAGACGCCTGTGTACTTTGCGATGTCAGTGCCCGTTAAAGAACCCCAGGTGGTCGAAATTTCCGGAGCCCTTCACTACGGAGTCCCGCATTGCCTGAGTTTCATTGGGACGTTAAACCCCAGTAAACCAACTATGGAAGATATAAAGCACTGGCTATAACGAGTCAATATATTATATTTTACAATGAAGCCAAAGGCTGAGGTTAGTACTCGTTTGCGGCTGCGCCATCAATATCAGTCGTTTTGTAATATGGTGGGCCTTCCTGAAAGCTGCCTTTCCATGAAGCTTTTTTCCTGAAAGCTGCCTTTTAGAATTTTTGCAGAATATACGGTTTTTATTTTGTAGTTGAAAAACAAAAACCGACGATGGTTAACATTAGTTTAAATGAACAATCCTCAGACTCAATCGCATTCTCTCATATAGTTGGAGTATGATGGCTAGCTCTACAACCTGCCTAGCATAGCTCTCACCTGGCGTTTCAAGCCGCATCGTTGCGCCAAATTATACTGCATGGTACTTGTCATGCAGGTGTCAGTGCTGAAAATTAGTTGCGTGGTGATTTCCTCGAACCAAGATGCAGCATTTAAGCCGAAGCGCTGGTTGAAGGGCGTGTAAAGCTTAGCTGCAGTCTTTCGTCATATCAGCGTTTGGGGATTGCGAGGTGGGCACCGAACACACGCCGTGGTACTGCAGCAATCTGTGGGCCTAGATATATGTCTGGAGCGTCATCGTATGCCTGGGCGGAAATGTGAAGTTCGACTCCTTCGTCTACACCGGACATTCTGCCACAACCTTTTGGGACAGAGAGGAAGGTATCAGTGAGGATCCTGGTAGGAACAAGCCTGGACACGACCCCTGGTATTCATAATAATCATCATCAGCCGGGCTGCGCCCACACGAGGGCAGCGATCTTTCTCGTATCTCTCCAAATAACCCTATTCACCCTATCCACGCAAACTTCTTAATATCGCATCCGCCCACCTAACTTTCTGCCGCCACCTGCTATGCTTGCGATCTCTTGGAATCCAGTCCGTTACCCTTAAAAATCATGGGTTATCTTGTCCCCATATTACATGCCCTGTTCAAGCCCATTTCTTTCTCTTTATTTCGAAAAGCGTATCTTTTACACGCCTTTGTTTCCTGATCCACACTGCCCTCTTCCCGTCTCAAAGAGAAGTCAAATCATCGATAAGACAGTGGCGCCCCTCACTGATGTTCAAATCTAAGTACGGGACAAAATTTAAGCTGATGATCGGGCACAATACTTCGGCGAAGCGAGCCACCACTTAAAAGTTCGTCGCAATGGGAAGTCGACGCTGAGAGAGGGAAGTCATTTCGTCGCTATTTATTAAGCTCATGCAGCATGAAGCGAATGCAAGACAGCAATGTGGGATAGTTGGTTGTACATTTGGTGTGAATAACACGCTACACACTAACAAAATGACAACTAGAATTGCGCAAATCACATATGTTAGCTTTACTTTGGTCGGACTACAATTTTAGCTGGGGCAAAGGAAAAGAAAGAAACAGAAATAAAAGAACCCTTTGAGTAATGGGAGGCCGATGAAGACGAGTGCGTAAGCACACCTTAAGTGTTGTTATCAAGTGAGGAGGTGCATCATCTAATCAAGAAATGAAGGAGCGTGCAAAAGAGCCGTTGGCAATGAATTGATTGTTTCAGCATGTTCATGAATTTTATTTCTGTACCCTCGTACCAGAATAAATCTCAGTTGTTAGTGGACGCTTGTCCTGTGTCCTGCGTTCCAGTTGTCGCTTTGTTAGTGTGTAGCGCGTTATTCAAAACAAATGAAGCAAACGTCTAGTTGACTTAGAATGATTAGCAATCGATGAGGGGACCACGGTGAACTCAACTCGCTTGTCACTCAGGAACCATGCGCCAGATTTGTCCCCCTTTGTCTTGAAAATGTGTCCAGGAAGGGGCAGGAAATCACACGCCGCCTTTAGGGGTCTCGACGGGCATTTTCTAACAAGGAAGCAGGAATCGTGCTGTGTGTTCCGTGATGTCCAAATCACTTCTGATTGGGCTTGTGGGCGTGCATCAGGCCGCGAAGCGAAAATAACATCAACACGTATCGAGACCAGAACCTAACTGCTCAGCCGTGCCAGCCCTCACAAGCCGACCACCGCATCGTCTGTTTTCTTCGTTTTTGTCCGGCCGCTCTTCCAGCGAAGACTAATAATTCCTTCCACATGGGTGGTGAACTCGGCTAGCTGCTGCACATGCACCTTTTGTTGATAGTTTAGAGCCCAAAGGGTTTGCTTCTGAGCTAAACCATGTGGCTCGTAATACATGTCCAACTTTTGAATCGCCTAAAGGCAAGAAGATTTCTGGTTCTGCTCCTTCCAATGGCTAGGAATCCGACTAATGCTACTCGAGCCCCACTACATGGCTTAGGAGGAAACCTGCTGAGCTCTAAACTTGTGGCAAAGGTTGTATGTCGCTTGGGGTGCGCTGAGAAGTGGACATGGACACAGGAAGACACATGAGGAGAAGCACTTGTCCTTGTCTCCTTTGTCTGCGTCAAAGTCGTGCCGCTTCCAATAGGACTACTAAAGAAGGTGCTACATATATTCCAGGATTATTATTGTGGCTAAGTCTACGCGGCTAGCTAGAAGAAATGTCAATGCTTTCCTTTGGTGCCTCATATAAAGGGAGGAAATCAATCGAGAATGTTATTGGAAAGTAGCTCGTGGAAACGGCAGACGTGAGAAAAAGAAGCTTCACCTTGTGTGAACTCTGCCCAACAGCATTTTCCTCGTTGACATCTCCAATATGAAACACCTACCGCAGCTTTATAGTCCGCATATGCTTTTTAATCTTATTCGCCGCTTCAAAGCACAGGTCAAGTTTCCTACAGCAAGAGGTTCCTCAGATCCACTGTTTACTGAATCATTCATATGAAATGCTAATCGAATGGAACTCCAGGAATTAAAAACAAAAGATTGTATTGATTTTAACAGGAAAAAGGGAAGGATTTTCACCGAATAACAATGCCTTGTGCGTTTACAGCAATGCAGTCCAAAGGTTTTAGAGCCCGGCTTTCGCTCCGTGACACAGGTTTAGCACGCAAGCATGAAAGAGAGACGCAGTAACGACCTCCACATCCGGGCTTCATCCATGTTTATGTGGCCAGTTTTTTTGATCCCATAAATTGTGGTCATTTGAATGGCGTCACTGTGACAACCATAGATGACACGCTAAGAGAAATAAACATTTTTATTTATTCGCCTTGCTGGGCTTTTCAATACTTCGACAGGGGAAGATGTTTTAACAACAACATATTTCACTGTCAGTCATCCAGAACGACAAACTTGGGTGCAAAAAAAAATGAGAGGGACCATATTTGGTATGTGATTCAATTTTTTTCTCATGCAAGGATTTTCTTACTTGGTACACGGTACATAGAGCATCAATAACGATGCAGCGCTGACTTGAAAAACGCAATTACATATCTCGCCCGGATCCGACACATTGCTGGGATCCCGAAATGCGTAACAGCAGTTATTCGCGCAATAGTTCAAATGGAATACAGGAGATACCAAATGCAGAAAAGGACATTTTGCTGCACCAGTGGACCGTGCACAGCAATGAGGTACTGTGTAGTGTAGTTCTCGTACCGATGGTATCATTATTATAATGAGTTGTGCCAGCGCTTCAGTCATGTTTATATACTAAAGTAGGTTCAGTAAATAAAGAAGACAAAAGCTCTGAACATCATGACTCCATAAATTACATTCCAGACTAAAGCCAAAAGCCGAAATCAGTACCCGTCTGCGGCGGCAGCATCAGGATGATCCATTTCAGAAAGTGCTGGGCTTTTTTGGCGGAGCATTTCATCATCACACTTACCTTGCAGATTTAGGCAGTATACACGATTTTCAGTTTGTAGTTGGCAAAACACAAGCAATGGTTTAAATTATTCGAAATTATTAATATTCCCTTTCAGTCTCATTCTCACGTACAGTTGTATGACGGCTGGCGCTACGACCTACCTTGCTCAGCAGTCAGGTGGCGTTTCACATAGCACCATTGCGCAAAATTTAGTGCATGTTTTTTGTCACGCATGTGTCATTACGCACAACTAATTACCTGTGTCATTCCTGGCAGCTAGATGTAGATTTGATGTCGAAGTGGTGTATGATGGGCGTGTAAAGCCTAGGTGCAGCATGAGGTGATATTGGAGTTGCGCAATTGCCAGGTGGCTACGAACCATGCCGTGTGGTCGCGCAGCTGGTTGTGAGCCCAGGACCCCAGGAGCCCAGGTGAGCCCAGGTTTTGAGCCCACCATGTTAAGCGTCAACGTATCCTTAGACGAATGGGTGAGGTTAGACAGCTTGGTAAACTACGGCATTTGTGCCATAGCCTTGTGGAGCGGAGGGGCAGGTATCAGTGCGGATGCGGACAGGCACAAGCCTCGACAAGGCTCCAGAGATTCAAAGAGGAGTCAAATATTTTATAAGCCGATGACGCCTAGGTTGACGTCCTAGTCAGTGTTCGAGGGGAACTCGAGTCGATGATCAGGCAAACGACATAGGCGATGACGAACCCTCACCGACACGTACGAATGGTTGCGGAGTCGACGTTGATAGATAGAAGTACGTACTTCACTATTAGTAAAGCACTTGCAGCACGAAGCGACTGTTCCGCACACTTGGAATGATTAACCCTTCTTGGGCGGGCACCCCTCACCTATCGTCGCGTGTCTATGAAGAACGAAGCGCCAGATATGTTCCCGTTTGCAGTGAAAATGCGGCTGGCATGGTGCACGGAATCACACGCCACCTTCTGTTGTCTCGCCAGAAGTTTTTCCACGAGGAAGTAGTAATCGAGCATTTTGTTGCGCGATGTGGAAAACGCTGGTGGTAGCAGTTGTGGGCGCATATTCAGGGGGGGAACTAAACTAAAGAACCTCTGACACGTATCGTGGCTACAACCCAATGGCAAAGCCGTGGCATCAAGCCCAAACTGTCCACCACAGAATTTCATTCCTTCTCTTTCGTCAGGCGCCCTTCCACAAGGGTGGCGGACAACATAGATAACTTCCACAAGGGTGGTGGATCCGGCTAACTGGTCCACGTACGTTGCTTCGAAGTGCTACGACTTTGACTGAAACAAATGGAGACAGACAAGAACGAGCGCTCCTTTCATGTTTTGTTCCGTTTCAAATTGATACCACTTCGAAAATGACGGCCAAAAATAGTGCTTCCACATATTTAAGCCTTATTCTGATGTATAATTGTACGTCAGAAGCTCAGAAGAAGTTTTGGGGCCTCATGTAATGTGCGGAGATCAGTGTAGAATAAGATTAGAAAATCACCTGTTGACAAGGTAGACATGACAACAAAAACGCATCACCTCATGTTAACGCCGCCTGTGCGATTTTTCCCAGAGTTGTTCAGTCTGAACCGACAAGCCCAGCTGTACACTCCACTTCTGGTTTTCGTGCGAACGCACTGTTCTGATAGGTAAACTCGACCAGAAGCTTGCGATATTTGTATGCTTGCGGCGTGTGCTTGTTTTTTGCACAAAAAATAAACGATTAATAATAAATGAAATAATCATTCGCGAACGGAATTCGAAAGCGCTGCGGCGCGATCAAATCAGCTTCACTGGCGACTGCGCGAGAGCTCTTGGCGGTCCTCGCAGCCTAACACGACTCGTGCTAAGCTGGAACGCTCACTCGCACTGCCCATTCCACACCTTCTTCTTCATAAAATAATACCACTGTCAAACTAAGATTCGCCATTTAAGCTGTGTGGCGGTAGTGACAGAGAGATGGGCGCAGCATGCGTTGGCGTGCCCAACGTTGCGTCATAAGCACGGAACTAGAGCAATACCCGCTGGCGTTGCCCGCACTGCAGCAGGAACGCGGCAATCGAACATAGGCCGCCGGCATATGAAAATGTTGAAGACGCACATAACCGGCTCCCTGAGCCAGTGGACGCATTAATTGCGCATTCAGGTACGTGGCAGTGGTGTACACCAGAAAAAATCTGTGCTTTCACGCATGATTTTGTGCTTAGCAACGCTAAAGCGCCTGCCGTTTTTGTTTTTGGTGTATTCTTTCGCCGCTTGTAACCATGTGTTGTCACCCACAGATCAAGTTACCCCCAGCTAGACTGTTCCTCAGAACGCCTGTTTCCTGGATGATGCGTGAGAAATACTACTCGCTCGCAGCTCTGTCCAAAGAGCAAAGCAAATATTGCGTTGTCTTTTTGAGCAGACAAGCAGAAACGGATATCTGTCAAATAACTTCGCCTGTTGCGGACACAGCAGTGCAGTCCAAATGTCCATGAGCGTGAACTGCGCTCTCTGACAGATGCTGAGCAGGTTTGCATGCAACAGAAACGTAGCAATGACGCCCACATACAGGCTTCAGCCATGTATATGACCAATTGTTCAGATCCAATAAATTTCGGTTATTTGACTGACGTCTGCACAACAGCAAAAGATGACGCGGTAAGTACAGGAAATATTCATTTTTCTTTATTCATCCTGCAGGCTTGTCGGTGCTTCTAAGGACGATGTTGTTTTACAAAAGTATATGTGAGTGCCAGTCATAGATAATGACCAGATGTGGTACAAAAAAATGATACGGGCCGTTTTTCGTATGATCTAAAATTTTGTTTTCTGACGTCATCATTTTGTTACTGCGTAACCGATATATAAAGCTTCGCTAACGATGCAGTTTTTGTTCAGGGACAGGGAAAGAGCCTGTCGAAGTGGCCGTTGGTAAGAGAGACAATTTTTTTTTTTTAAATTGCCCTTACAAATACTGTGATACAAAAATGTACTGCCTAAACTGTGATGTTTTCTTTGTCTGTGCCTGAAGTTTAAGAACACGACAACAAGAATTCAGGTACAGCTGTGTCCAAAAAGCACCAACTAGCACCACCACGTTCAAGATATTTGCTTGCATGTAAGGAACTTAGGCTTTTTAAGGGTTGTAATAACACAGCATAGCACACTATGCATTACTTTTGAACATATACTATTGCCTTTTATATTGACGGAAATCTCGACTCACATGACTTTTAGAATGCAGTCCTGTGCATGGTGTTAAAAGAAATCAGTTCACAAGAAGATAAAGAAGTCAATCAAGATACCCACAGAAATCAGAATATTTCTTAGTTCCTTTAACCACTTGCAACCTTTAGGTTTACGACGAAGCTAGCTAAAAGCAAACTATGCAGAAAGTTGCCAAAATTCATATCTACAATCTTTCTTCTTGCAACTTCTTTTGATATTTCAGAACCGGAGGAAACATGACTGGCAATGCGATAATTGCTACCTTCGCCCTTTTAATGACGGGTACGCAAGTTCATTTTTTCTGTGGTAGCACTCAGATTATGATGTTCTGGTCAATGTATTTTAAATTGAATTCCTTCATTCATAAAACTGAATTCATAAAATGTTGTATATTGTCGCTCCCATTTTATGATGCAACTCGTGCAGAGACTCTCTTAAGCCTCAAGACTGTCGTTTAATGCGCAATAAGTCTCCAGGAAGGAGTTAACTGCACAATTTATAGCCGCCTAAGCAGTTTGTGTAAATAGGCCCTAATAATCCTTTGTATATTCTTAGAAATTAGGAATGAATGTCATGAAAAACAGATGTGCCTTTCCAGTGGTGGGCTCTGAACTGCTGATGCGAGTGTGGAAGCTGAGAAATTAACTTTCCTGCTTTATGCTACTTGCGCACATTGAAACGATCAGCAGGAAATATTCTGAAGAGTAGCCACTATAATAGGATAGAAATTGAAACTACAGCAGTTAACAAAAATCCGTGGTCACGGACATACGGTCACGGAATCCCAACAATAGAACAAACTAGTTTTTTTTATATTTGACAATATCGAAAAGGGAGGAGCATCAAAGTTCTCGTGCTCAGAATTTCGTCCGATAGTTAGCGTCTTGTATAGGTAACAAGAAAAATGTATAAATAGGATAATTATGTTTGTCGCGGATTGGCCCAGAGTGGCGACCACTGAAAATGTACGTTGTAGCCAAATATGAAAGCAGCTTTAGAAAATGGGATGCACCCAAACGTCTTGTGGTGCTGCAAGGTTTACCATTGTCCTGCGGGTTATCTTCACAGATGAGGGCCCTTTAGCAGGCTGTAGTTGTAAGTCGAATAAAAGCGTTAAAAAGATAATTTCTCCCGACGGTCGACCCACTCGCACACAAAAACTACGTTTGCAGTTCTCCAAAACATTTGACCCCACATCACGCTTTCATACAAATGTTGGCAAGAGACGCTGCTACTGCTGGCGCCGATAGTGGAGCCAGCAGTTTTTCGCGATAAAAAACATTGTGCCCTCTTGCAATAATTTCGCTGCGGTCATCTTTCCTCGCGGCGCAATTGAAAATTACATCTTCTTAACCATGTTGGGGAACTTGATTTAGAAGCCCTGATATACTTGGCATAGAAAATCTCAGGTTCGCAGCTTTGGCGTGCCTGAGGTAACACTTATCTTTTGGGAAAGCTACATGGTATTCTGTTCAGCATGTGAAATCTACAGTTGTTTAAATATTGTGTATAAATAAAACAAAAGAGAATTTATGTGGAATTACGTAAACATGCCACACCAGTGAAGTAGAAGAGGTAGCCCAAATTATATAACAACATTTTTTGCGTGTTAATAATTCTATCTGTTAAAAATCTCTTACATATCTTCCTAGGAAGTCACACCAATGCATAAGCACGGCGCACAGAGCAATAGTTTCTGTGTTCACTGAAGTTTTACTTCACTCTAGTAATCTGTTGAAAAGTGGCTGTTTTGATAACTTTGCATTGGACGTCATAAAAATTCTCTGTCAGAAGCAGCTCAGTATATGTAGTCAAAAGATAGATCAATCGCCAACCTCTGCTTAAGTCGGGCAGCATAACTAAATCTCAACCTCAATGATGTGCAGGAAACTTGGTCTTGGTTGCACCAGGAACCGGCGTCACCTATAATCCTAATGATTACCGCTACCAGGCACGACGCAGCGTGTCACTTGCAGAAGCAGCACGTTACGCTTCAGCCATGGAAGGCGCACGGTATTCTCCAGCCAAAGAAACAGCACGCTACTCGCCTGCTGAGGAATCTGCGCGTTCCAGCACAGGCGTGGGAGGAGCACGGTATTCTCCAGCTAATGAAGCAGCACGCTACTCGCCTGCTGAGGAAACGGCGCGTTCCACTACAGGCGCGGAAGGAGCACGCTATTCTCCAGCCAGTGTAGCAGCACGCTACTCGCCTGCTGAGGAATCGGCACGTTCCAACACAGGCGTGGAAGGAGCACGGTATTCTCCAGCGAATGAAGCAGCACGCTACTCGCCGGCTGAGGAAACGGCACGTTCGACTACAGGCGTGGAAAGAGCACGGTATTCTCCAGCCAATGAAGCAGCACGCTACTCGCCTGCTGAGGAATCGGCGCGTTCCAACACAGGCGTGGAAGGAGCACGGTATTCTCCAGCCAATGAAGCAGCACGCTACTCTCCTGCTGAGGAAACGGTGCGTTCTACTACAGGCGCGGAAGGAGCACGGTATTCACCAGCCAATGAAGCAGCACGCTACTCGCCTGCTGAGGAAATGACGCGTTCGACTACAGGCGTGGAAGCAGCACGGTATTCTCCAGCCAATGAAGCATCACGCTACTCGCCTGCTGAGGAAACGGTGCGTTTTACTACAGGCGCGGAAGGTGCACGGTATTCTCCAGCCAATGAAGCAGCACGCTACTCGCCTGCTGAGGAAACGGTGCGTTTTACTACAGGCGCGGAAGGTGCACGGTATTCTCCAGCCAATGAAGCAGCACGCTACTCGCCTGCTGAGGAAATGGCGCGTTCAACTACAGGCGTGGAAGGAGCACAGTATTCTCCAGCCAATGAAGCAGCACGCTACTCACCTGCTGAGGAATCGGCGCGTTCCAACACAGGCGAGGAAAGAGCACGGTATTCTCCAGCCAATGAAGCAGCACGCTACTCGCCTGCTGAGGAATCGGCGCGTTCCAACACAGGCGTGGAAGGAGCACGGTATTCTCCAGCCAATGAAGCAGCACGCTACTCTCCTGCTGAGGAAACGGTGCGTTCTACTACAGGCGTGGAAGGAGCACGGTATTCACCAGCCAATGAAGCAGCACGCTACTCGCCTGCTGAGGAATCGGCGCGTTCCAACACAGGCGAGGAAGGAGCACGGTATTCTCCAGCAAATGAAGCAGCACGCTACTCGCCTGCTGAGGATTCGGCGCGTTCCAACACAGGCGAGGAAGGAGCACGGTATTCTCCAGCCAATGAAGCCGCACGCTACTCGCCTGCTGAGGAAACGGCGCGTTCCACTACAGGCGTGGAAGGAGCACGGTATTCTCCAGCCAATGAAGCAGTACGCTACTCGCCTGCTGAGGAATCGGCGCGTTCCAACACAGGCGTGGAAGGAGCACGGTATTATCCAGCAAATGAAGCAGCACGCTTTTCGAAGGCAATAGAATCAGAATGACTGGCTCGGGCCGTAGAAGCATCGCACTATGCAGGAGCCGTGGAGGAAACGTGCTACGCGCCCTCCAAGAAATCAGTGCGTTATGCAGAAAGTCAATACTGCATCAAACTGGTAATTTCAATAAATATCGGTTGTGTCTCTTGTAATATTTTCTAAATGTATAAATAATTCCTGCTCCTCAATACGGTATCCGACGTCAGTCCCGCGCGCCTTCACTGCTGTGTGAATACTCCTTTGGGTGCCGTTGATTTGGACACTAGTCTTGTCCTAATTGCTGACAACTGTGGTCGGAGTGGTTCTACTTAAGGTTTTTGGGGAATTGTTTGTTGGTTAGAGCGACGTCAGGCACGTCTATAGAGAAATTTTTAAAGTAGCAGGCTACTCTTGCACAGGAACATCATAGCAGTGATTGATCTCAAAAACGATGCTAATGTGGACTCGTCAAAATAGAAGAGTACCGTGGCGATGTCCACAACTGATCGCGTTGAAAGAACATGATAGTTATTCGCTTGCTGTCTCTAAATGTAAAGCTCAAATGAATGATAGAACATAAAAAAAACTCATTGGATTTTGAAAAATCACTCGGCCAGACTATTAAAACATCGAGACGTTGTAGGTGCTCACAGGCAAAGCAAGCGCATTGAAGGTAACAAACATCCGGTCATCACCAGTTTCTGCAGGTTCAAAGGTAAACTTTTCTCTTTTTCTCAAAGTTCAAGGATAAGGACTATGGTATTCGTGAAAATCAATACCCGGCCGAAATACGGGCTCGTTCGAAACTGTTTGTTTATGCTCAAACCACGGATCCTTCATTTAAGCCACGTTCTGATAAAATGCACCTTCAAAGCGAGGTGCGCCATATTTGAAGAATTTGAGGATCGGCTCGAGTAGTCATAACTGTCAGTCTTAAGAGCCGCAGAGTGAACAAGGCAAGAGAAAGCTTCAGGGCGCTTGCCAGCGTTTCTACAAGAGGACCTGTGTTCGTCTGCGCAAAGCGCGTTCATCATCGCCGGGTTTAAATAGCGTCTTCACTTCATGAAGGGATGCTCTGTGAGGGTTAGGAGGGTGTTAATTGGGAAGGGTGTTGGATGGGGAGAGCGAATCTTATACAAGCATGATGGCTTCTGAAGAGGATTAACCGGTTGACCTGAAAAACTCTGAAAATAAAAAGGCTTGCTCAGCAGAAAGGAATCCAGAGGTGGGCAGCGAGACCAGATAGAGAACGTGGGCTTGAAAGCCTGTTTTTACAACTGTGACAGAGGGCTTGGTATGAATGGCAACGTTCACTTGCAAAACTAACATAAAGGAAAGAATCAACACAACGGAACAAAATAACTGGGACACAAAAAAGAAATTCAAGGAAAAAGAAAGCGGGGTGAGTTAAGAGAAAGCGCTAAACGCCGAGCAGAGGGGGGCGAAGGAATGTTAAAGCCAAGGGTTCTTTGAAATTATACCAAGAGGTATAGGGAAGAATGAAAAACTAGAAGGATAAATTCAACACAGAGAAAAATAAGTAGCGGGGAAAAGGTTATTGAGAGGGAAAGGACGGGTCAGACCAGAGAAGCAGGGATCATAGAAATGGTAAAGCAGCCTTATTAAGCAACGGGAAATGCTCTGACCATGTGCAAGACCTTTTCAAAGAATGACTTCTTTGTTGGAATGTGCCTGAGAGATTTTAAATTTTTTTCTGGGTATGTTGATCGCTACTGGTTGTATCGTTTTATATATGTGGATCTGGAATGCCTTCTTGTATTTTCTTTCCTTTGCAAATTTGAATCCTGATTAAAGAAAGGATAGTTTAAGTTCAAGGAAGTTGTTACCACCACACCGCCTGTTGTGCGTTGCTTTCTGTGTAAGCTCAATGACGTTTCTTCTGGCGCGCATTTGCTCTCCGATTTTTCCGAAACATTGTGAGAAGAGGAGCATTCAAGACTGTGGATGCTATTAAACGATGTGCAGTTAAAGCTAGTCATCATATTTAAAATGTAGTCGGTTGCCGTTCTTCTTACTGTAGTGTCATTTTGTAAATGCTTGCATGTCTCGCATCTTGGTCGAGATCATGAGCTTGCTGTCAGCTGCGGTTTCTTATCGAGCCTAGCATGTACTAGGATGTCTTCCAGGTTCGTGTTACGTGTATATGTAACCCTTGGTGCTTCGACAATTATGGTTTCTTGAGACGGTCGTAGCTAGTTTAGTAAGGTGCTTTCGGTAGAATATTTTCATGTTTCGTTGGGCTTTCGAGTATTTTTTAATAAGTGGCTTGTGTCGTTTACCGTTATATTTTCTCCTTTTTTACCTACATCTCGTTTTAGAGTGGTTGCTCGTTGGAAAGCATTACTGAGGGAGTTCTGGGGATGGTTTCTATCCATTATTGTGTTTTTAGTGAGTGGGAGGTTTCAAATAGTCGTCGTCATCAGTACATACCTTTCTCAGGCGCGTTGCCTGTCCTACACTTACACTTATGCCTTGCTGACAATGTCTTGTATGATGGCTAGTGAAATACAGCTATTGCTGTCGATCTGTGGGCTTCCTGTAGAATGAGATTTTAACCGGCTAGTTTCTAAGCCCACGGTAGCGTCGAGAATATTGCTCTGTTTTAGAGTAGTGGAAAGTAAATTCAATGCTAGAGTTGAATGCAACAACGTGCGATAAGTATGGTCCTAGGCTCTCAACTCGAATTCTCGCATCATAACAATATCGTCCATGTAACTCGGACATATGAGCGGAGTGGTTATTTTTAAAAATAACTTTATAAGTTTAGATTCCATTAGCCCCATAAAAATATTTCAATACGTCGGTACGATGGGAGTGCCAATGCTTGTTGCAATTACTTCAAGGTAATAAGAATCAAACTGAAAATAGTTAGCGTGAATACCAATTGAATTAGTGAAATATACAGTTGTTTCATGCGGGTGCGGATTTTCAGTTAAAGCGTTGGACAGCGCTTTGTTTTCTTCATTTCTGGGAACATTTGCGTACAATGGGGTTACGTCTAGTGTAACCATTATGCTATCCGCTGGGTTAATGGCTGCCTCATTAAGCGACTCAGTTATTCGCAACGACTGCGACACGTCCTGATCAAACGAAGGAATGAGGGTTTTAATGTCTGCATTATAGTGGTCCAGAAAAATAGCCTACTTTGCAGGCACATTAATATTTGAAGCGACATAGCTGGCCGAAA
Source organism: Amblyomma americanum (assembly GCF_052857255.1). Classification (NCBI taxonomy): domain Eukaryota; kingdom Metazoa; phylum Arthropoda; class Arachnida; order Ixodida; family Ixodidae; genus Amblyomma; species Amblyomma americanum. The sequence goes on along the minus strand of NC_135504.1, from coordinate 45,896,095 downwards.
AATCTCTTGTAAACAAATATTCTGCAGAACCCTAATGAATTTTAGGAAGTACAAACGTCATCCTTGTTTGTATATTATATTACAGAAGTTGTAGCGTGATTGCATTACTTGTTCCCCAGATAATACATCTTCCAGTTTTCTGAGAATTACTTTGCAGAACCCTATAGTGGGATCGATATCTAACTACTTATAATGCTAAGGGTTCCTGAGTTGCTGGATGGCATCTTTGTATTCCTCGACTGGCAAGATAAGTATGCTGCCACCGTTTTCTCATGGCTTAATGACCATATCGGTTCTAGAAGCTAACTGCTTTTGAATGGAATGTTCTGCCGAGAAAAAATTTCTTCTCTTTTGAGCATGCTTTTTTTTGCTATAATTTTTTTTAGAGGCAGATTTATTATACATGTCTAGTTTGGTACTGTTTTGTGCAGCCCGTGGCCACTTACTGTGGGCTCTGAGAGCTATGTAAATTGATTAAAAGATTGCTACATAATTCTTACCTCGTTTTTACAGACGTTTTATTTCATAGAAAACACAAGCATAAAGAGGAAGTCGTGTTCCTTCGACTTGACACCGGTGCTGCAAATTAGTGATGATATATTAATAATATTACTGATAAAAATTTAGCAAATAAAATAGAAATTTTTTCTGTGCGAAAAATAAAAACTGTGCGGTTTTACCAAAAAGAGTCGAGGAAAATTAACCTGCCGATCCATGACCCTCATAGGCAAAAACCCGTGAGCAAAACAATGCAGAGGTCCAATCTAAGCATATATTTATGGTTTGCCTACTCGCACTCACACTAGCGTCTGGCACGTTATATAAAAGAGAGCTCTCGAAATAACACGCGCTTTAAAATCGCCTAAGAGCAAAAGCATTGCACCCGCATATCTCAAAAAAGCGGTAGCCATATCCGCAAGAACAATGCCGTCGAAACAGTTTATTGCTAAAGAGAGGAAAGAGCAGGTCTCAGGATCTCCTGAAGACTAAGTGACGGTAATGAATAACACTCTAGTCAGTGGAATCATCTGCATCTAATAACGAGGATATTTGCTTGCTTTGAGTTGACACTTAAGGATACATGCCGATGCTTTCAGAGGTCGTGTCCCAGAAAATCCGGCCTAGCCGTAGGCATCATCTGTTTTGTTTACCGTCAAGGAAAAATTTACAAAAAATTCTCATAGAAGCAACCTACAAAGCAGATGGGCCACCTAGGTCACGTGACCTGCCGGCGTCACCACAACCTGCCCACCGGATTGTGAAAAAACTGCTCACCTTGGCAAATGGCAGTCTAATTAATGATTTGTTGCTCGGGAGAGCAACCTGGGTCACACAAGGCCCACCGAGTTGAGCCGTTGCCATCGCCGGGCAGTGGCCCATCGCTTAACAGCTGCACCACTGGGCCAGAAGTGGTACGAGGGCTCGCAGGTATCTTTGAATGTGAAGTAGAGAATAACCACTCCTGCATATATAGGAATTAATCCATTGTGCTATCGCGTCATACTCTTAAGACGGAGCTTAAATGCCCCCGCTAATTTTTTTTATTGAAATCTTAAAAATGTCAGGCGAAGCGAAAATATCTCTCAACCCAAAGCGGTGGTCTATACAGCGTGGTTGTTTTGGTTTCAGTTGGTTTGCCCAAGGTTAATGTAAAAGATAAAATATCCGTCAATATTATTTAACGAAGCAAATGCATGCTTGCTAAACGGATATCGTGCCATATTTTTGCATAAAACATAACTTGACTTATGCGCTCCAGAATAGCATAGCATGCTAGCCTAGCAGCAACACGAAAGAACTCTGCCTTATATAAGGTAGCGCTTTGCGGTCCTAGTCTCACAACCATTAAAAACGTGGCCCACCCGTCAGGGTCGCCACCATTTCCGCTAGTCTTCCAAAGAAATAATGCAGCCTCCAGAATATTTTCAAGTACAAAAGAAGGTAATTATTTCTGAGGCAGATCAGGCTCTAATAGTTAAGAACAGAAAAAAAATATCCTTGCATGAGGCTTTTTAGGTCAACAGAAAACAGCTTATGAATAATTATGTGTGTTTCCTTGCGGACAATTGATATAGAAAGCCGGCCTTTTGTATTAACATCTGCCGTCTAAGAAAGCAAGGGATCAGTGTCTAAAATAACTGCGTGAATTTAAGAAAACTGTCAGTGTTTCTCGAATAAAATTGCATAGTGCGCTTCACCCCACTGTCTTAAAGCTCATAGACTTGAAAAATTTCTAAAACTTGTGGAAATACGGGGGAAACAAAGCCTTCCGCCCCGCCCGCACTCCCACTCCGCGGATGCAGCGTTCCCGCTCGCTAACCGCGGATGGGGTTCGTGCTCGAGGGACAAAGGGAAGGGACGACACAGCGTTAACACTCATATGCTATTTATTACACTTGCAATCAATACACAGAGCGGGCCAGCTAGCTACAAAACATCAACGAGGCATTCCTCGGAAATAGAAGGCTACGTAGAAGGACTTCCGACTTACCGGCTGGGACAGGGGCGGGACTTCGGAGGTATCCGCGGCGAACGTTTGTATGCGCCGATAATGGCGGCCGGGTTCTTCCGTGCGCGCCGTATTCTTGAGGCAAAGCCATTCCCTAGCATTTGCCGGGGAAGGCGACCAGCGCGCGCGTTTGCTGCGCTCGCTTCGTTGCCTGGAACCAGAAGTCCAGCGGCAAGGCACAACGGATCCCCGTGTGCTTGCCGCGGAAGGTGACGAGAGCGTGCGGCTCCAACCGCTCACGACGTTTGCCGGATCCCGAAGGGGCTCTCTCCGGTTCCGCAGAATTCCGCGTAACCTACGAGGTGGCGCTCCCGTCGCCGTTCCCTTTTCCCCATGAGGGAGACTTCCCTCCTCGCACAGCCGGGGGCTGTCCGTCCCGACGGCCGACGATGAAGATGGGCCGCATCGAAACGGAGGGGGGAAACAGGTTCTCCACATCCCTCCCTCCTTAAATGTCGGCCTACGGTTGAACCCGTCCATGGATGCCATCGACGAAGGGGCCACGAGCGTTGCGATGATGACTGCAAGACAGCTCGTACAGGCGGGGTGCCGGGGTCATCCGATGAGCAGCAAGGTCACCGGGCACCCGTCCTTTGTTGGAAGGTAGAGGGGCTGGCCCCCCCTCTCGTAGCCGCTGCAAACTGCTCGCCGGAGACTCTGCAGCTCGATGACTCATGGCCGCAAGGCAGCAGGCAGAGACCCATACAATGGACAGCAGGCCGGGGCAGCTTCTCTTCAACTCTGCATATCGCTCCTAGGGTCTCCAAAAGTTTGCAGCAAAAACAATGGAGACCGCGTAAACTCACCATTTGGTAAAATGGGGAGTAATGCAAGTGCCAAACAATCCTATCCGGCACCGCCCAAACGCTCGGTTCATTTGAACGTAGCTGGCTCTCTTCGGACGAAGCACATTCGCGGTTCGCTTTAAGGCATGGTGATGTTAAGCTCACTTGAGCTGCGTTAGCGTCTCTGGTTCCGCGAAATTATAAATTCGCTTCGCAGCCCAAAAAAGTAAGTTCGTTCGAACAAAGTCAGCTTTCTGTAGTTGAGCGAGACCTCTCGGCTCTAGCGAGGTTAAATATACAACAAGCAAGCCCGTTTGCGCGTGCTTGTGCCACGGTACGACTGTGTCCTCCCAAAAGCGACAGGCAGCTCCCGAAGAGCCTTAGGCCTACTCGCTCTTACACTTCCGGGTGCCAACAAAGGGCCAAGGACAATAGCTAGAACACAACGCCACGAGGAGATACGTTTCTGCCAAGGGGACCCTAACGCGAACGGCGAATACCGCTTCCCGCGGTGTCGCAGCGTCCCGGTGCTTTTCCTGTAATCACGACTGCAATCCAAAACAGCTGACAACGGCACCCGGCTCCCAGAGCCAAAGAGACAGAACAGAGAATATTTACAACTATGTACACGAAAAATCGGGCCACCCTCCAGGCTTCCGCATTCACTCGCTTCTGGCTTGCTGTTCTCCGTGGGCGTCTCGGTCTCGCTCTCCATGAGCGGACCTCGTAGGTTCACCTTCCACAGGTGTACCGATGAAGTGCTCATCAAAAGCTTAGCATGCACGGCAATCCTCCCATGCTGCTATTACGCTCATCTCGCTGTCAAGAAAGCATCTTCGCCTTGCTAGCAACTCCGAATTCGGTTCAGGCCTAACGCTGTTCCAAATCCGGGCGGGCATTCCACGAACCGAACTGACTGCCGTCCCTCGTCCCAAGAGCTTGCCAAACGTTGGGACGCCATTGTGGAAATACGGGGGAAACAAAGGCCTTTCGCCCCGCCCGCACTCCTACTCCGCGGATGCAGCGTTCCCGCTCGCTAACCGCGGAGGGGTTCGTGCTCGAGGGACAAAGGGAAGGGACGACACAGCGTTAACACTCATATGCTATTTATTACACTTGCAATTAATACACAGAGTGGGCCAGCTAGCTACAAAACATCAACGAGGCATTTCTCGGAAATAGAAGGCTACGTAAGAAGGACTTCCGACTTACCGGCTGGGGCAGGGGCGCGACTTCGGAGGTATCGGTGGCAAACGTTTGTATGCGCCGCTAATGGCGGCCGGGTTTTCCCGTGCGCGCTGCATTCTTGGGGCAAAGCCATTCCCTAGCATTTGCTGGGGAAGGCGGTCAGAGCGCGCGTTTGCTGCGCTCGCTTCGCTGCCTGGAACCAGAAGTCCAGCGGCAAGGCACAACGGAACCCCGTGCGCCTGCCGCGGAAGGTGACGGGAGCGTGCGGCTCCAACCGCTCACGACGCTTGCCGGATCCCGAAGGGCCTCTCTCCGGTTCCGCAGAATTCCGCGTAACCTACGAGGTGGCGCTCCCGTCGCCGTTCCCTTTCCCCCATGAGGGAGACTTCCCTCCTCGCCCAGCCGGGGGCTGTCCGTCCCGACGGCCGACGATGAAGATGGGCCGCATCGAAACGGAGGGGGGAAACAGGTTCTCCACAAACTAAAACAACAAGGACAACTAAAAGGTAACAAGCTTATGGCTTCAAATAAATAACAATATGAAGTTGAAAACATCTGTGAAAAAGAGGGGGACATGAATTTGTATTGGAGCAGACACCTAAACATCGGGACTTCAGAGAGCTGTTCCCGTTCTCTGGTCACGTTTGTCCTAGCACAAAATGTCAGTATTCGCCAAAAAGCCAGTGCATTCTGCGTTTATTAGGCTTCATTCGTCCGAACAGTTAAAATCTTAAATAAGTAGGTGTAACTTTAACTTCTATTGATTTTGAAACGGTGTCGCACTATGACAAATGCGCGCCGCTTCGTTGGATTCCCTCCAGTATTTCAGGCATAACGACGAAAATGCGCAGAGAGGGTTGATTCTCAGACCTCATTATGCTGTTTTAAATGTTCACTCCAAATGGAAAAAGTCGAAGATAATGCTAGGCAAGTGACGCCTTCAGATTCACAACACTTTCAAAGCGAGAGTGTTAAGAGTCCCGTTTCCGGAACCATCGCTTTCGTCGGGGGCGGCTTGACAGAAAAATGTCCTTAGAAATCCCACAACTGACCGTCTGGCGTCATCAAAACATGCGCACCGTGCCAGGTGCTACCTGGATTGTGAATAAACTGGTCTGCGTGGCAGGTGGCAGTGAAATTAATGACTTGTCGCAAGAGGTTACTCAGGAAGAGACGCTCGGATCTCACAAGCCCCACAGGTGGCTTTGTATGAAGGAGCTAAGTGCCCGTGCAGTGGCGCATTGCTTAACCTCTGCACCACTGCAGCACTGCGCCAGAAGAAGTGTGAGGATTTCAGAGATTCTTGAATGTATAATAGAACATCACCAATTTTGCATATGTCGGCATCAACGGACTAACGCTCTCGCGTCAAACCATTAAAGCGGAGATCATGTGTCCCCTCCTGCTTAAGTTGTGTGGCACTACTCGGTGCATTTTTCGATTTCGGACATATGTCCCAGAATCGTGCATTGTGGCCGGCGGCCCTCTTGCCTACTGGGTACTGGGCAACCTGCCAGGTGGGTACAGTTGGCAGGCCTTCACCTGGATGAGACCTTTTTGGAAAGCTCTACCCAGGTTTTTACCTGAAAGGCATTTAGGTTAAAGACCTTATTGTAAATTATTTCATGTTAAACGCCTTTAGGTTGAAGGACTTCGTGGTGAACGCTTTCTAGCTAAAGGGCTTTAGGTAGAGGGCCTTTAGTCCTATTTCTCTTATGGTGAAGGCATATACGTCAAATGCCTTTAGCACGTTTAGAACTTCAGTGCCCAGTGTCACTGCACACAACCGCACAATATTCCGCTTGATATTCCGCATGCTAACACAGGATATTAGGTACAATCGCAGGATATTCCGCCTTTAGATATGCTAAACCATGTGCTATTTATGTACATCTTCCATCTGTCCTCTTTTTTACTCCGCCTACAGGAGATTGCTTTAAAATAACATTTCAATAAGAAAATAAAGTAACTGGTTTTCTTTAATGTAAAAAGATGGTGAAGACAACATGAACCTGTCGATGCTCAAGGTAGCAATCAGATTCTTCTGCTCACCCTGGCTTTGTAACCGCTCATTAAATCAAAAGGCGGACATAGCAACTGCACCCAGCAGTTCCTTCTAAATGCTATACCTGGTCATCGTTGAAACTGCAAGTGCTGGTAGCTTACACAATTGGGTGTAGATAGGCAGACAGAGCACTGCTTACCTACTCTTGAACAACCCCAATTAGTTCGCCTGGAAAACCTTTGGAGGGCTCTCTATGATTGTCAATATTTTGTCCGATATTTAATAGATACTCTTAAAAAGGTATGTGTGTAAACACACACACACACACTCACACTCAAACACACACGCACACACACACACACACGCACGCACGCACACACGCACACACACACGCACGGACACGCACGCACGAACACACGCAGACACACACACACACACAAACACACACGCACATACGCACACAAACACACACGCACATACGCACACGCACACGCATATATATATGCAAAAGTGATTTCTTGGCAGCTGATTGGTAAATATAATATAAAATCGCTAGAAATTGAAAAACATAACAGGATTTATTTCACAACGTTTCGGCAGGAGGGCCAGCCTTTTTGGAGTGTGCTACAGCATTTGAATCACGCAGCTTTTATAAAGCATGCGCGAGGTACAAAATTAGGGTAAAGCACGAGTGCAAACAGCTAGAGGGGAGGAGGGAAGGAAAGGACCACGAAGAAAAAAATAATAAAAGGCGATTCCTTAACCTGAATGCATCTGTTCCCAAGGAGGTGAACAATAAAAAATAAAAAATAAAAAATGTATTACATAAAAAAGAAAATAAACAAGGCAGGAAAATTCTCTTCGTGTGGTGTGGTGTCGGTCGTCACTACAATCTGGTGACAAGTGTGAAGAGCTTGACCCTTGTGCAACGAGGAGGCAACATTCGAGAGAAACCGGTATGGGGGGAGTAAAGAGGAATGCCAAACGAGACCTCTAAAAAACAAAATGTCGGGAACAAAAAACATAGACAAAAAGAGACATTGTACAACACTTAGCAATATGCTACTCAGAGAAGGGTGGTGGCAACACCACTGAATGCAAAATAGGATTTCAGCAAAAATAACAAGTTTCTAATCAATGCTTATACGAGCGCGCGCGCGCGCACACACACACACACACACACACACACACACACACACACACACACGCAGGCACGCACGCGCACACACACACACACACATATATACAAAAAAAGACAAAACAATAAATCAAACACCAGAAACAAACTGCAATGAGACACAAGTACAATATACCGCAAGACAAATGAAACTGCAAGAGTATTCAAGGTAAAAACAAATGTAATGGTCACTGCCATGACCACGCGCAGAACAGCATGGCAGTTAATCAATGAATGAAGAGGAGGCCGACATGACAGCAGACATGAAAATGAAAAGAGGGCAAAAATAAGGGGGGCAAATAACAGTGAATGGGTGACAATATAACACAGCGTGTGACAATACAATATTAGAATAAACAGAGAAGGATAAAACTAAAATTGATTCCAGGAGAATGCGAGTGAAACAGGAAAAAGAAAGAAAACACTTCGGAAGCTCTGCTTGCTACGCATTGTGCAGCCCGTTCTATCAGTCTCTACTCCCAACATGTGAGGGATAATTATATGTTACATACTTGAAGAGTGTAAACATGACAGCCGGCCTACTGTTTCGTTGATGCCGCTCGAAATTGTGTTACATTTGTGAATCAGGTATTATTAACAGCTCTAGCGGTCATAATGTGTTTTGAACACTTATTGGGGTGCAATAGCTGCAAATTTATCGAATGGGTGCCCAAGGTTGTTGATGTGATTTGAAAGGAGGATGTTTGGCTGTTTGCAAATGTGATCTGTGGTTGTTGATGCGAATTCTTAACTCTGTAACTGTTTTCCCCACGTACTGAGCTTTACACGTGCCACATTCCAGGAGGCAGACAACATTAGCTCTGTCGCATGAGAACTTATCTTTCATCTAAAATGAGAAGGATGACGCTGTGCTTTTAGCACTAGTAGTGGTCATAATCGGACAGTGCTCGCACCTAGGATTATAGCATGGCGCGGATCCTCTGAACCTAAGGTTGCCGACTGTAGACGATGTTATCATATCACGGATGTTCCTTGCACGCCTATACACAACACGTGGGGGAGCAGGGATAACTTCTTTCATCCTTTCACTCTGTGGAAGAAAGTTGTGGTGCTTCTTAAGAACTGCGTTAACATTGGGCATTGATGCCGAAGGTATAAGGACAAGATTGACTTGATATTGAATTGAATTGAATTGCCTTTATTTCTATATACATACAATTTATGGGGGATGCAAGGAAAAAGTTGCCTATGGCAACTTGACGGGCCATAAACCCAGTCAATTGGCAGCAGCAGACACAGGCTATGATTCGTAACTGACAAAAACTATATATAAACAAAAGCTATCACAAAAAAGGCATGTTGGCTTACACCTTATGCCAACAAACGGAAATGGAATGTAGTAAAAGGTTACAAACAAAAAAAAAGCTACACAATCCACAGTGTACAACGGAGCAACGAAAGCAGTGATCGAAACCGTTTATCAAGTTAACATTGCGAGGAAAAAAAAAGAAAACGTGATAAAGGCTTACATCAGAAGGACATTTACAGCGACAACCGCCGACATCGTAAGCAGTCACAAAAAAGCAAGAAAGCAAAAGGGCATGCTCAAAAATCACAGAAATACTCATATGAACGCGAGATAGGACAAGAAGTGGCACCTAAGTTAAGTGTGAGTAGGTTTAACAGGCGTGGTAAGCGATGATGTAACATTTGAAGAGCGTATTTAGTGCGAGAATACGACGCGTACCAGCGTTCAGGTGACCGTATGTTGTATTCTGTTCTGTTTCTAATTAATTCAGTTAAAGACACGATGTGTGACTGTCTGTATTTCGTCTTTACGATAGGCTAGCAACAGCCTGAAATCTAACAGAGAGTGCAGTGTGAGTAATTTGAACTGTTTGAAAAGAGGTGCAGTATGGACATCTACTGGAGCGTTACAGATACTACGTATTACCTTTTTTTGAAGCACAAATAACTGATTTGTATTTGTAGCAGACGTCGTACTCCGCCGCACGAGACAGAAGTAGTGTTAGTGGCTCAGGAAGAGAACGTTTTATAAAAGAAATTTGACCTTACGCGGCAGCGGTCTTAAACTGAACAGTACCCCAGCGACTTGTGCAAGTTTTCCTGCAAGAAAGTCTATGTGATCGGTCCATGACATATGGCTGTCAAAAAACGAACCTAACGCTTTCGCAGACCGGACGAGCTCAATTCTTGAAGAGCCTATTACAATGTCGGTCTCTAGGTCCACGCCTTTATTTTTTAGTTGAAATAAAATGGCCTTAGTTTTGTCCGTGTTAATAGTTATTGTCCTGTGACTATCTCTGTATTTTTTCAAGAACAGGAATTGCGATTGAGACCAAGCTTGCAATTTTGTTCTACGAAAAAGGCACCGTAGCATCATCTACATATATTATGTAATTGGGTTCACTATCAGCAAGAACGAGGTCATTTACGTAAATATTGAAAAGGAGGGGGCTCAATATGCTCCCTCGGGGAACTCCAACTGTTACTTGCTTGAACTGGGAGCAGGTACTATTAATTTCAACAAGATGATTCCACTGATTTAAATAAGATTTGATTATACCTAAAATAATACCACGAATGCCATACTATTTTAGCTTCTTTAACAAAAGTTCATGATTAATAGTGTCGAACGCCTTACTAAAGTCGATGAGAACCCCGAGTGTGAGCAGCTTGTTTTCACAGTTTCTCAATATTACTTCCTTTTGTGCTAGTAACGCGAGCTGGGCTGACCGTCCCTTTCGGAAAGCACATTGAAGGTCGGTTAACAGGGTATGCTTTTCAAGGAAGTCGTATATACGGTGAAATATTATTTTTTCGAGTCTTATTGAAAATACTGGAAGTATGAAAATGGGTCTGTAATTAGATATCACAGTTTTATTGCCTTTTTTAAACAGTGCAAGTACTTTAGCTATCTGCATTTTGGAGGGAAGTACCCCAGATGCCAGACAGAGGTGGTAAACATATGCGAAAACAGGTGCTATAATATCTAAAACGTGCTTTACAGGTGTAACCTGTATGTCATGAATGTCACGCAACGTGGTATTACGTAACTAAGAAAATAAATGGACTAGCTCAGCGTCAGTAGTGGGAGATAAAAAAATACTATTGGAGCACCTGACGTGAACATAACTTTCGTCATTACTGTTTACACATATACCAGCTGCACTAATGAAGTAACTGTTGAAACAATCGGGAAGAATTTCTTCCGGTATACTCATGCTATCTTTAAAAATCTCCAAACTTGCATGCGACGACACTCTACTTACCATAATATTTAGTTTTCTATGTTTTACGACTACTAGTATGACCAGACATGGAGTATTCATATTCATAAGAGCTCTTGGCTTTCTCAACCTCGTTTGTTAACTTGTTACGAAAGCGTTTAAATATGAGTAGATCGGTTATACTACGAGACTTGACGAACTTGCAAAAGCGAATGTTTTTAAGCTTTATTGCGCGAAACAGTTCATTCGTGATCCACGGTTTGCGAACGTCCGAAGATCGCTTGCCTTTAGTTCGCGGAGGAGAATTTAGTCCGGGAGTGGCTGTTTTTGTCAATTATAAGTTCGCGCCGGTCATGCTTTCAAGCTTTCTTGACTGCCTCGTTGATGACTGACAATGGGTGCCTCTGCCGTGGTAGGTCCACACGAAGTTGCTCGCAGTTTGATTCCAAGTCACCTTATTCTTCAGAGCAAACCCTACGGAAACGGAGGGACTGACTGTAAGCGATGGAGGTTTTACAATGGCGAGTGTGAGTGCTCTGGTAGCGGTATTGGTGTCGATCTGTTGGTTTTCTGCGGACTGTTGTCGCAAGTTTGTTTTTCGTGGTGGTCACCTGCACATCAAGGAAATTCTTTGTCGAGGCTGAATGCGACGAGAAAAACGAGACGTTAGGGTATGCACTGCTGAAGTCGGAAATAAACTTAGTGAGTTTTTCCTTAATATGTGTCCAGACGATAAATATGTCTTTGATAAATCTTCTGTAAAATTTTGGTTTATATGGAGAACTGTTGAGTAATTTCGTCTTAAGAACAGCCATAGGCTTTCTTATTAATTAACTTACGAAATTTCAGCGAACCTCTTTGTTAAATGGAGTACTCCAAAAAGGTTCCTGCTTCCTAAACCTTCAATCAAGCAGACCTGCTTTTCTTATTTGTTTTCGTTTTGTTAGGAATGTCAACGACATCGCTCTTAGCGAGCTCCATGACCATGCCTTTTCACTGCTTTCATGTTTTTTTTATGCGCAATCATCACCCTCTGCGGTGTACCCGAATACAGCTGCTGCATCGAAAAGCTCACTTTTTTGCTACGAAAAGGTTGTTTCACAGCAGGCTAGAATACAAGCAAGAAAAAAAAACAGCTAGAGATAGTGGTCTGAAGTTTCCAACAGGGCGCCTGAATGTCAAGCGGCGGCATCCTAATTTTGGGCACACAACCTCACCGTCAAAATATAAAGCTTTGCTTTACGTGAAGCGTTTCACGTTCCACAGGTGGTGGGCACTTGCACAAAAGATCCCGCACTGTGTGCATGGAGTATGCATCGCATTGCGAACCACGCTGCTGTTACTGCTGGAATAAAAGGAGGAGCAGCTTGCAGAAGAGACCGGGGTGGGCATTCAAAATTTGTCCTGGAGTCTTAGCGCTGTGAGCAGATTTGTGATGCTATGAGCTCCCTTAGTAAGTTTCTCCTGCCACTTGCCGTGCAAACCTCTAGCCTGCTCGCCCTGAGAGAGGCCGCAGGCAACGTTTTTCACCGGAAAAACAGCGATGAGTGTCCCTCTCGTCCTCTCGTGGGGAAGGCCCACCTTGACGTAAAATCGATTTGTTGCGGTCGTGGTTGCTAACTGTCAGTTGTGTACGTTTGTGCGGAAGGAAGATAATAAGACCAAAAGGGTATACATGACCTCGAGCTTCATGCTTCAATAATTGTTCGTTTCACGCGCCTGAAACGTCCACTATTAATGCATGCAAAAAATCCTTAAAGTTGTCTTAGTTCTTGGCTAATGAGCTTGAATATATATATTGGGACAAATACCTCGATCTATACATAACCGCTGTACAACAGGATATCCTAAAAATCTACGAAACACGTTCTTCTTTCAGGCATAACTTGTCCATAGCTGAAACAAAAGCAATTGAGTCACTGCAGAATCGCCTTGAAATTGTTATCAAGCCCGCAGAAAAAGGTGGCGCAGTGGTAGTCGTGGACAAGATCAAATATATTGCTGAGGCAGAAAGACAGCTTAATGACACCACGTTTTATAAACGATTGGATGCTGGCCCTACGGGTAAATTTAAGGAAATAATATTAGATAGTATAGGAGAGCTTGTGAAAGATGGAAAATTTTTTGAAAAAGCAAAACAATCACTAGTACATATGAGCCCGATTGCAGGCAGATTTTATTTTTTACCTAAAATACATAAACCCGACAATCCCGGCCGTCCCATAGTCTCAGGCACTGGAACGGTCAATGAGCCCGTGTCCCGCTATGTTGACAGTTTGATAAACATTATCCCACCCACATTTCCATCTTACCTTAAAGACACCAACCATTTCCTAACAGATATTATTGACCTTGATGTCCCTCATGGTTCGCTACTTGTTACCATAGACGTAGCTTCTCTATATACTAATATTCTACATGAAGATGGCGTTCGCGCGGTACTCCACGCGTAAGATGATATAAGTTTCGACAATGTGGTCGATACATCCACTCTTGAGTTCCTATTGAGGCTAATTCTCCAGTTAAATAATTTTGAATTCAATGGCGAGCATTTTGTACAAGTGAGCGGTACCTCAATGGGGCAAAAATAGGCCCGAATTATGCAAATATTTTTATGGGATTACTTGAGGGCAAATTCCTTGGAAGTTGTAGCTTAATACCCGTATATTACAAGCGCTACATAGATGATATTTTTCTCATCTGGCAGCACGGCGAATCAGAACTTCTATCTTTCATAGCAGAGTTTAATAACGTTCACCCTTCAATTTTTTGGACGTAACAGTATCTTCGTATGGCACCAAACTCACAACTAAGCTGTATAGGAAACCGACCGATAGGCATCAATACCTGCATTTCCAAAGTAGCCAGGCGAGGAACTGTAAGACTAGTATACCATATAGCCAAGCACTTCGTTTTAAAAAGATTTGCTCATACGATTCCGACTTTGCTGACAACAGTGGGAAACTGCGAAATGCTCTTACTAGACAAAGATATCCACCGCAAATAATTGCCGACGCAATGAAACGCGCAGATGCAATGGATCGCAAGGAAATCTTTCGTTCAGATAAACACGCGGAACGATCAACAAACCCCACTTTAGTGCTAACCCATTGTGCAACAATGCCAAATGGTAATGGCATCCTCAGGAAACATCACAATATACTTATGCAGAGCAGCCGCCTGACACGAATCTTTCCACAGCCACCCAGCGTATAGCATACCGCAGGTCACGGAACCTGCGCGACATGCTAACTTCATCAAAAACAACTAACCCCTTTCCAACAGGCTGCCGCCCTTGCAAAAAAAAAACACGTTGTAAGGTGTGCACGCATGTGACCACTACCACATTGGCAAGAAGTACTGCGTCAGACTTTTACTGTAAAATAAAAGGCAATTTCACTTGCGACAGCAGCAATGTTAACTATCTGCTCGAATGCGGTGTGAGTAAGCTTCAGTACATCGGGCAGACTGGACTATCCTTCAGGTTGCGATTGAATAACCACCGATCACTTGCCAATACCCTTCCTAATCTTCCGCTCTCAAGACATATCGCGACTCCCGGCCACTCATTTAATAACATTAAAGCCACAATACTTGAATCAGGCTTCAAATCTCACCATGACAGAGAATTTCGAAAATCTTTCCTAATTTTCAAATTCAGAGCACTTACGTCTGGTTTGAATGAAAACTCTGGCAAAATATCTTTCCTCTCAAAGTAGCGAATAATGCAACGCGTGCTGATGATTGCCTTTTGTTTTCTGTGCTATCCATGCAGTACTTTTTAGCATGTTTGTACAAGCTTACTCCTTTGCTTTTTTTTATTCTCGAATGTGCAAGACTCGAGCCCAACACGTGTCAATACCTGTGTACTGTAGCATCTTGCCCCGTGTACATTTTTCGGTTTAATGTCATTGTTTATCAATGACGAAGCGACTGGCCGCGTGTTTCTGTGCCATGCCTTCAACGCCGCAACGCGTGTTATTTATTAGAGTTTTCTGCATGCCCCAGAGAAATTTTTTTAATGCTTTTTTATGCTATCTTTACTTGCGAGGAACACGTGCCAACCCCGAAAGCCTGTAAGCTCCACTGTGCGCCACTTTGGACGTCACGCGCATTTTATTACATTGTCATCAGCCAATAGTGGCTGGTCTTATGTCTTCTCATAGGACAAGTATTTAAGGACCAAGCACAGATGCTTTGTGCATTACCTGACGAAGGCCGGGCCAGGGCCGAAATGTTGTTAATAAATCTATGTTTCCGTTCGTGTGCCCCTCTTTTCTGTATTATAAATTTCTCGATCCAGGAAGACTTTTGTCAAGTATATATATATATATATATATATATATATATATATATATATATATATATATATATATAGTCACGGAAACCAAGGGGCATAAGGCAATGTTTTTAATCTTTTTTATTTGTAGTGCCAATCAATCGGTTTAAAGAAAATTAGCAGCTTTTTCTGCTGCTTTATAAGTAATAGTGTGTGCGTGCGTGCGTGCGTGCGTGCGTGCGTGTGCGTGCGTGCGTGCGTGCGTGTGCGTGCGTGCGTGCGTGCGTGCGTGCGTGCGTGTGTGTGTGTGTGTGTGTGTGTGTGTGTGTGTGTGTGTGTGTGTGTGTGTGTGTGTGTGTGTGTGTGTGTGTGTGTGTGTGTGTGTGTGTGTGTGTGTGTGTGTGTGTGTGTGTGTGTGTGTGTGTGTGTGTGTGTGTGTGTGTGTGTGTGTGTGTGTGTGTGTGTGTGTGTGTGTGTGTGTGACATTTTGTGTTAAGTGAGACATTTTTATTTTACGCGTATTTTCGATCGGAGCACGGATCTGAAGAGTGATTTGTCTTCGCTGCTGTTTCCCCTTTAATAGGTATTTGACACCGAACAGGTGAGTTAAAAAGGAATAGTGAGTAAAAAATGAAGGTAATAGAATTTTACTAACAATAACTGCAAGCACAAACAAATAAACATGCACAGAAGAAGCAAAAAATGGGAGTGTGGAAAGTTCATGAAATAAGGGTTTTGTGCAGAACATGTAACCATTAGGGAAGTGCAATATCGAAACGCGACCCCTACGTTGTTAAGTACTGCATCCTTGCTTACTGACAGGCGTGTCGGGATGAGCCCATATGGGCGATATTATGTGTGGACGTGCAGCTATCTTCGTGGAAGAACGCGAGAAGTCGTCGCTCTTCCTGAACGGCAGTGCCAGGAGCGATTAGGATCGAGCGACGGTGCTCTCTGCTCTTAAAGGCGAACAATTATGCCGATAGTAGTGGTCAGTTAAAGACAGACTTCGGCGAAGTATAAGAACTTACTAGGTGCCGCCCCGTAGGGGTGGGATAGACTGTTGGGTAATCGTAGATACACCTCTCTTGCCAGCGCATTCCGTCATTGGCAAAAGCGTAGGCGTATAAAATCAACTAATGCTAGAAAGAGAAATGCAATACGTCTCTTCACAGCCTTTATTGAACAGCACTAGGTATGTTCACCACTGTTCAAAAAGCTCCGAGACTAACTCACTGTTCCAGTCAGGCGCTTGTGCTTTCCAGAGTATTCTTTAGCGCGGCGTAGTTTGTGGTTTAACGTCCTTAGGCGATACTTACCCTATCAGGGACGCAGTAGTGAGTCCCTATCCCGAGCGCCAAATGTTGTTCAGCGAAATAGATGGGACAAACATTTCCAGGTCGTGCAAACTCACGTTATCTACTCTTGATAGCAAGCTGGATGAGCGTTGATTTGTTAGTAGAAAAACTTTTTTAAGACGTTGCTGTCTGGCATATTGCCGTCGAATACCTGCTGTGCATTCAACTTTGATTTATTCTATTCTTTCTCCTCGCGTTCTACTTTTCCCGTATTCCCGTTTTGTTTCTCCTGTTTTTAAGCAGTACTTTTCCATTGTTTCCTTGTACTAACATAGGGCCGACGATTAGATTAGTCAGCCTCACGATCCGGCCAGCCAGCATCAACGGCACTGTTGCGCTCCAGGCTTGAAGAGCCCCCGTTACTGGCCTCTCTGTTCCCACCTGAACAACTCGCAGTTTGCGTGGAGATTTTGAAGAACTAACGAATTGAATTTGATACAGAAGCTGATTTAAAGCAGTAGCACGAGAACATCTAGTTTAATCACAGCTCGTGTTGCTGCTGGGATGGACGAGTGGATTCGCTGTGGGAAACGACACTGTGATATCTCCTTTGTTGGTGGCTGGAATCCCGCACGTGGTGATGCCCATGATTCCCATAATCTTCTGGATACTTGGCTGAGTTTTAGGATGGTGTCCTCCTAATTTAGGCCAGAACAGAGCTTATAAGCATTTCACGCCTAAAACAATTAACCACAGCCCTCTGCGTTGCCTGGAAAACTCCGCACTTCTTCAGCCAACAAAAATCTGTGATTCAGGAACATACCTTATACCACAAGTTTGTGCAGTTAGAAGAGCTCAGTCGCGAGTGTCCTTTTTGCTATTATTTCACCGACACGATCACGGAAGCGACTATACCCGCTGAGACAAAACGTTTTGGAAGAGGGAAAATATTATTTTGATTCTGAGACCAGCTTTCAGGTTTGTGATGTTGTTGCCTTCATGAAATGCGAGAAAGATGAATTTTATTTGCGGCCATTCGCTACCTCAAAAACTGCACGGCAGACAGAAAAAAAAACTATTCTTGTGTTATGCATGGCTTAACATCCCGAAACAGGAGTAAAAAGATCCGAAGTAATATAAACCATCTAGGGTTCCTAAAAGTCGGCCAACATCGCAGAGCAGCATGTTGTTTGTGTATGTAGCCCCCACTGAAATGTGGGCACTGGGGCTGTGAACAACGGGGCAACCTTGGGGCATCAAGCTAAACGCCAAACGCAAGAAGGCACTGAGTCAAGGATACTTTATTCTTCAATTGCAGCAGTGCTCATGGAAACATTCGAGGTGAGATTTGCCGCAGCCGTCTGGTCTGTCGGAAGGCACTGGTATGACCAGATGCAGGGACCACCGATCCCGAGCCGGTAGTAACCGTCGTCGCAGAAGCAGTTAGTCATTTCGTACACAAGGCAAGAATTTTTCTTATCGTCCATGCATGCACAGAAGACGCAAGGGTTATTAAAGGTCCACTTGGGCCCAGTGACTTGAAGAGAAAAAAAAAAAGGACACATGCAGTTAGACGTCCCTAAACGTATCCGGCATGTGGTGCAATTTTATTTACTTCACAAAACGAAACAGCATTGGCGTCTGTGCCTGTCAATACAGGATGCCCCAGCTTAATTTTGTTATTGTTAAAAATGTGGCGAGGCACTATAAAACGATGCACACTTCGCTGGTTGTTCTATGGAACAAGTCACACTATCAGTTCCAGTTCTCATAATTGCAAAATTAATCAGATTAACTAACCAACTTGGCAAGCAGCAAATATAGGCTAAATATTCCAAATAGAAAGTCGCAGAACGGTCGGCAAAACGTCTGAGTGAACAGTTTCTAAGTTTAAAAGTCAAAGAATTCTTTATTTTCGAACCTGCAAGGCACGGAATAACAAATATTTGGCTCAATAGCTGTGTGACAGCTAAAACAGACGACTACAAATTAAAATAAAATACATTAGGCAGCCGTAACGAGCAAACTTTTTAAAAAAAGAAGGAAAAAACAGGAATAAAATTGTTTCTGAACAAAATGTGCACTTGAAACACTTCATATACAACGAATTTAAAAGAGCCAAAAAAAGAATGACAGAGTGCAAAGGAAGAAGAAAGAAAAGATCGAAAAGGCCAAGAGACCGTTAAAAAGTACAGGTCAGGGCCCATCTGTTCTCTAGTAGTTCTTTCTGCGCACTGAAGATGCCCGCGAAGTACAAACATTTTGGCTATTACGACGAGTTACGTGTACTGGAGAGTTTGCATTGCTTGCAAGCTTGTCGAAATAGCACGTGCCCAAAATTTGTTGCGCCCCAGCGCCGAGGGTAGCAGCGTTTTCAAAATTCTGAACACCGATATTGATATTGCTTACGGTGGGCTTCAGGCCTCTCAGTAATTAGGAAGCCTAAACCGAACAGTAAAAAGGAATACTCAGCATTAGTCAGCCATCCTGCTGTTGACGCGTCTACACCGCTGAGATTCCTATTCCGAAAAAAAACACACTCATAATAACATTAATTGGTTTTGGAGGAAAAGAATTGGCGTAATATCTGTCTCATACATTGTTGGACACCTGAACCGCGCCGTAAGAGAAGGGATAAAGGAGGAAGTGAAAGAAGAATGGAAGAAAGAGGTGCCGTAGAGGAGGGCTTCGGAATAATTTCGACCACCTGGGGATCTTTAACGTGCACTGACATCGCACAGCACACAGGCGCCTCAGCGTTTTTCCTCCATAAAAACGCAGCCGCCGCGGTCGGGTTTGAACACTGGAATTCCGGATCAGTAGTCGAGCGCGCTATCCACTGAGCCACCGCGGCGGTTGACTCAAGACCAAGGCCGGATCAAATTCAACAGCACAGCCGCAGTCTTTCCGCACGATCTTTAAAAAAGACGAACAACGAAAAGCAGGGCTTTCTAAAAAACCAAGCGTCAAGCCCGGGAACTCCGGATCAGTAGTCGAGCGCTCTAACCACTCATCCACCGCGGCTGGTGGACGCAAGCTGAGAAAACCTTTTTTTTTTAATTTGTGCAAAGTCTCAGGTCGAACACCTTGTATATGTACGAAAGAAAAGAGACGTTGTGAACAAACACTATACTTCACGTTTCCGCCGAGGACATGACTTCGCCTGAACCGGATCTGCAGGCAGTATCTTAAATTTATATGCTGTTATCACGATCTACACCATTTAGGTGAATATGTAAGAAAAAGCACCAAGATAAAATGGAGTCGAAATCATGCAACCGAAAACGTGTTAGGCTTTGTACTAGAGGTCATCTAAAATGTCAAGAGAATATAGACACGTAGGGAACTTACACGATGCAGAATACTGCGCAGTACACACATGTCCAAATGGGTGGGGTAGAAAAAAAAAATGGACACGAGGCGGAGCTCAATTCTATACGACAATATTTTCCACACGAAATGTACTCATCCAAAAAATGCATACATCAATAGAATACAAAATATTAATGTCGTTTGTAGCAGCTTTTATGGTTTGTGCAGTTGAAATTTCTTCTTGCAATTTCTTGCAATGCCTTCGGAAAAAATAGAGCAGAGCACAGAGAGCACCAATGTGCTTGAATAAATATTTATCTCACCATTTTACCATGCGAGTTGTATCGCATTCAGCCACTTCAGAAGCTGCACTAGTCAGGAAAGCGCTTTCTGAGCACTGGCTTTTACAGCATAGCCTAAAAGGTAACCCCATGACCGTTTTGCGATCATATGTCCACCCTCTGCCCACGGTTCGCGCTTCTTTTGTTCATTACAACTAACAGCGCAAAATGTACAAACACGAAAATATAGGAGGATATACGACGGGCGCTTGTCGTGTGTTCCTCTTTCTTTTTGTCTTTGAGGTTTATTGTGCAATTTGTTGCAATAGATCGCTACCACAGCGCCTCGCCCAGCTCGCTATGCTTCCTTTGCAGTCTTGAGACGCGGTGCGCTAAGCTGTAGGGGAGTGATGCAGGTGAGGAGGCACGTTGCATGAGTACCCCCTCAATGCTCCCCGCCTGTCTCTTCGTGCATTCTTCGGCGTTATCAGGTTGAACGCGTGGTCCTGATACAGCGCACATATTTCGGAATGCTTCTAAGACGCTGCATGATCCCGGTATTTACAGCCCGAAGGAATGCGGCGGGTCCAACATGCGTAGTATGCTCCTAGGACGCTGCTCATGAAAGCGCTACCCGATAATGTCCGCTGACCTCTCGCCATACATTTGGTACACCGAATGAGGCAGCAATCTCTGCAACAGGCGCAATGCTCGACTTACAGATATGAGTGCCGCTTGCCAAGGAGTTTTGATACTGCCAAGAGCCAATGTTCCAAAAAAGCAGCATTTGCATGAATCTCATTAGTACCGAAAGGCACACAGGTTTATTTTTCATTTTTTTCTCACAAAATCACCAAATATTTGTCATTAATTTTTGCACTTTCGATCACTTAAATATTTGTTTTCTTCAAGTTGGATGAATAACAACACGGCTGTCACAATGCCAAAATATTCCCGTTTGATATTAATAGATTACAGCCTTCAAGTAAGCCGATTATAATATATATAGTCGCTAGTTCTCTACAATCACCATATAGTGTGCAAAACAAAATTAAATAGCGTGTATTTTGAAGCGAAATGAAAAATAGAGTTTGATATGTCCCAATAATAGAACATTGACGATAAAAAAAAGACTAAATTTACGTCAGATCCCCACATATCCCTATATTTTTCTAATCTGTAGCTTACCGACGGACTACATTCTCCTTTCTTCACGCCATAGGTAGAGTAAAATTCTTGTCGTACAGCTACTGCCATCACCATTCGCCAAAGTCCGTACTTGTAGCTCGCGGTAATACTAAATATTCTGTGTCCTGCTGCGGAGGAAGGTGGCGCTAGTGAACACCCGCAAAGCTAGGTTAATAGCAACATGAATCAAACCGAAGATTTGGGACTTGATAGAGCACCGTACCGGACTTAAAAAGGTCGTCGGTTTCTTGTGACACCACCACCATATGGTGGTGTTTGTCACACTTTCTAATCAGTTATCTTTCAGCAATAAAATAATTCAAATACTATTATCGCACTGACCTACTCAACAAATCTAAAAAAACTAAAAATGTTCTCAAGCGATTTCCTTGGCGCCGGTGCTTATTGGCTTCGTTAAGTTAAAAATATACATAACTTGCCATGTATTGCCACCTTTCAGGGGAGCCCGGCACTATTTCAAAGAAGAAGGCTTTTTTTATGTATTATTATGGCTTCTACTGCAAAGAAACTACCGATGTTGCCGGCCATGGCTGAAAAGGTGATTAATATAGATGCATGAATGCAGTTTACTGTAGATGCAGATTTGTAGTTGCCCGTTCGTAATACCCAAACCCATTTTTTTTTTTAATTTTGAAAACAATTTTTTTTGCCGCTTTGCCCCAACAATGTTTGACCATCTTGCGCTAAAAGGCACAGGCTTCCGAAAATCTCACGTGCCAATCAGCGCTCCCCAGCGCACCTCACTCCATGGTGCATGAGCCACGTTCCATTCTCAGTCCCACCTTCGTTACGCCGCTCATGCCTGCTGGCTGCTGCAGCCTACACGAGAAAGTAACGTTACACATGCCTGACGAAGCGACCAGGACAGATGGGCACCGCTTTACGTGGAGGGTTTCAAAGCTCGCGTCTTTTGGCGGCGCAAGATAGTAGTCATTGAACCAGAGAGCTGAGGGTAATAGCGTTTCTGGAATGCTTAAGAGAGGTACCGCTTAGAATACAGGCTGGCTGCAAATGTCACATTGCTGTACCTAAACAAAGTTAGTTATAAGAAATGCGGCATTCATCTTAAAAGTTAATAATTATCTTTTTTCAATGTCTGCAAACACTGTTTTAATCGTGCCGCAAATGCCCTGTATCATCAAACAGCTTCACCGGAATAAATCAGAAATTATAAGTCTATAGCGGTGTTGTGTGTGTGACTCCTATTTCTTCTCTTGCGCCCGTTTTCGCTGGTTCCACCTACTGTGTAAGCCCTCTGAGAACTCCTCAGGTTAGACTCCTCAGTCTGTGTACAAGTTTACACTGGTTGAAACCTGTACCCAGAAGGATTATGGTGGTGGCTGTTTTATCACCGGTCATTCAATTCCCCCGCATCCATCGCCACCGCAGGTTATAGCTTTGGTAAGTATTTCCATTGCCAACTACGACAGAGATTCCGCATGTCTCCTTTAAGGGCATTAGAAGGGAAGTGAACAAAAGCGAGGAAAAATTGTGCTGGCGGAACAAAAAAATATTCATGAAAAATAAAACTTCTTATTCAGCCAAGAAAGAAGAAAGCAATCAGGCCTTGGTGAGTGACGCGCGTCGGACTATTATCTTCAATTAAGATAGGCGTATTCCTAATATCACCAATTTCGCGGTCCAACTTGGTGGAGTCGGTTCCTTGTCATTAAATTGCCGAAGCATGACCACGATCGCGAGATTTTTATTAGAATAAACTGCACATCTCCAATCAAAAAACTTTAATTTTAAACCCAACGTTTCGAAGCCAGCTCGGCTCCGTCATCGGGGGCGACTGAGGGCATAAGCTAGCGTCTTTAAATATGGATGGGAGGAGGGGGTCAAAGGAACGAAAGTTGTGATGCGAAAGGGGTGGGGGAGGGGTTGGAAGGGGGGCTTAGGCTGTGAGTCACGTTGTCGCACTGTGGGGAGGCGGTCAAAGGTGCCTTTTTTTCTTTCGTTTAGTTCCAGAGCGAAGTCCCTGGGCTTATACTGGGGGCAGATTTCCTTTCGTGCGGTTGATGTTGTACGGTGTAGTTTGGATATGTCAGGACTCGAGAAGGAGCCTTTTGTGGCACTTTGTTTTGGTTCAGAGGATGCTGGTTTCTTCGAAGTTGATTCTGTGATCTGAGTCCTCGGAATGTCGGCTACAGAATTGCGCTCACTGGCGAAGTTGCGGGGCGTCGTTTTTATATTGCCGAAAAAATTCGGCAACATAAAAACGACGTCCGCAACTTCTATTTCGTTTGGCATACTGGCGTACTGACGTTTGGCTCATGTTGCTTCTTTGAAATCACAATGTATGTAATGTTTTAATTCCTTTTGCGTTCTGGCCGGCGTGGTAGCTGAGTGGTTATGGCACTCGGCTGGTGACCCGCGAGAAGCAAGTTGAGATCTCGGCCGTGGCGGTTGAATTTGATAGCGGCGAAGTTCTAGAGGCCCGTGTACTGTGAGATGTCAGTACTCGTTAAAAAACCCCAGATCGTCGAAATTTCCGGAGCCCTTCACTACGGCGCCCCTCATCGCCTGAGTCGCTTTGGGATAATAAACCCCTATAAACCAGACCAAACCAGCTTCGTTAATATTCGCAGAAAAGTGGTAATGCTGGCAGTGTGGGGTGCATTTCGAGTCCTTCGTTCTGAACTATTGCGCTAAATGTGAGTGCCTTCACTTACTGTTACCCATGTTAGATGTCGTGAAAACAAAATTAAAATTATGAACACGCACCATATCTGCTGGCTTCAACAACTGTAGCCGAGAAGAAAATTATTGTGAGCAGCACGGCAACCATGAGAGATTTCTGTCGATGCGATATGCACGACACAAGCATTCTTCCTTTTGAGCTGACGTTACCAACTGTTTTCCTTATGCTTCACATAATTATGCACATTTCGCAAAGGGAACTAAAACCTAACGTGAGCGTAGGTTTCTGACAGTCGTAAAAAACTTTATGACTCTGTTTAACTAACCTTCTCAAGTCAAGGAAAGCTGCAGAGTTCTGGTACATTCCACTTCTTCTCCAGTACAGCATTTTCGTAAATAAAGGAAGTGTAGTGCTGTTTCGACATGATGCTGCAAAAACTGGCAGTAACTCTGACAGTTACTCCAGACTCAAATAAACACAATTCGGAATACGAAAGTTTCGGTTCTCTCAAATAACTTTCTCCTTGCCCAAAATTGCTTTTCTTCTGTGTCTAACTTTTCCTTCGTCCCTGTTAGTCGTTGCATTCTTCATCCGTGAACAGATTGCACAATTCTGCTTACCTACTAAAGCCACCCGACGTTTCTTACTTTAAATGGGTACACAAATCCGCTATCCTTCTTGTAGCACGCAGCTGTTCCACTTCGAATAGGTATTGCCTATATGTCGTCATACTCACCACTTGTGTCACTGATAGTGAGCATAATGATGACGTATACGCAGAACAAGAAAATTGTCATACCAAGTCACTAATAGCCTATTAGCCGCCGTAACTCTGTTACGTCTGCTCAAATGAATGTCTGGCATTCCCGAGCCCAGATTTTACGTGTCCCAAGAAAGTCATTTTGTCTTCTTTCTTTGCTCTGGGATAATATTCGAGGAAATACTTACGAAGTTCATCAATATACTGGTTTCGAAAGCGCGATCTGCGCAGCATCAGTAAATGTTCATATATATTCAATATATAAATCTTATATTTTCTATCTTTGCACCTAAATTGCGTCCTCATTTCAGATCGAACACCTGCAGCAATTATTGCCCTTACATTAATTCTTCACAGTACATCTACTCGCAAACTGTGCAGTGCAATACCTTATTTGCCAACTGGCCTGCATCTTCACGACGTCGGCGTACTGATGTTCCAGATATTTCGGACTACTGGTGACCAGCTGCTCTGCAAAAGAGTGTGGGAACAAGATATGCCACATGCGTTCTAAAGAGGTTTAATATATATATATATATATATATATATATATATATATATATATATATATTATTGCACAAAGTGCAGAATGAAGCTTAGTGCCGAACGAACATAACCCTGATGAGCGCAAAGTTTTTTACACTAATATTTAACTATTAAAAAGCCGCAGCATCAACTGTGAGGATGATGCATGTCGATATATCAAAAGATTGGTGGATTCAGTGTGATTTGGCATTACTCCTTGAAGAGGTGCGTCAGATTGCTTTCTTTCTGTGAATAATTGGTTTTTGGGGAAAGGAAATGGCGCAGTATCTGTCTCATATATCACTCCTCGCTCTATATTTCCGCTCTGGCCTCTGAAACGTTCGGCATTTTTTTTCTTTTTCTTCTTTTCTTTTGTTACATTTCTTATTCCTCTGCAACTTGAGATCGTCTGTTTTTTTTTTCTCCTGTGCTGCCCATCCTAATCGACGTCCTTCAAATAGTAATGTCTCCGTATGCAAATTGTTTCATTTAAAGCCAATATAAAACAGTCTATATTGTTAGTAAGCCATCAATTATGGTCTAACACGCATTGTTAAGTTTGGAATTTTGACATTTATTCAGAGGGAGTTACACAAAAAAACAATGTACAGCCATATATAACTTTGACATTGCGTGAAAGCAAAGCCGGACTATGAGGATGAATCAGCTTGTAGATTAAAGCAGTGGCGGAGTACGTTTGGCAGTCAGTAGCATCACAAAAAAACTTACCACACTGTTAAATTGAAAAACAAATGAGAGGCTCCTTGTTTCACGCCATAACTAACGTGTATCGTCTCGAGGCAGTGGCTTCCAGGCGCGCCAAAGGCCAGGCGGCTGGTTTCGTCTCTCTACTTGTTCAGCCATAGTTCTGGTTTCGAAACCCAAAGAAACTCAGCACCTGCTTCCTCTCGAGCTGCACTCGTTGGCCAACTTAGAAATAGTCGAGGGTCCCTGCGTAACATAACAGCGAAGGCAGTGGTATCTCTAGAAGAGAGCCTTGGAGATCCGGCCACACCCGTGACCGACCGTCAGATATACTTGCACTGCGGCTTGGAATTTTATATCCACTTCACGGAAATCATCTTCAAGAGGGCTTACGACGAGGACTCGACCCCTAATGTCCCTGCGCGTTTAAATGGAACTGCAAAATTTGTTTTATGAAGACCTGTGTTCGCATCGCCCCGCAGCTTGTCATACTAGACATCCATGCCACTGCGCCTCAGGCTACCGATGACGGTTTCTAACACACTCTGTTCGCGCGTAAAAATTATCCCTAGCCACTCCTAAAGGCTACCAAAGTCCTCGAATCCTGTTGGCGCCGATGCTCCGGATAAAAGCGTTCACCGAAGACTTCTGAACGGGGCAAGAATTTGGCCTTGACAAGCACCTGCGCGTGAAGATCACGATTTCTAGGAAGTCGCCGCCTTACAGTACTACAGATCACTGATGTTCAAGAATTGAAGAAAGTCGACAAGAAAGTTAATCATGTAGCTGCAAATCTTTCCATGGTCTCCCTATAGCAACTCGCGAGCCACCAATCACAAAGAATTCAACCGGCAAGCAGGACCACTCGGTAAGACACACTACAACTAATAGCAGATTGGAGTCAAAGTTGAGCAGATTGGAGTCAAAGTTATCGTGGCATGACAAGGAAATAACCCTGGCAGAAGATGTATTTCCGAACACCGAAAGCTAACAGTGCATTTACATGCACACATTGTCCAGAACGTCACTGCCACATCTTCTAGACGACACGATAGCTCCCGTAAGTGAACTAATATGTTAGCTCAAAACATGCATCCAGAGTTCTCAATGGCTCAAGTGTAATAGCGGGACAGTATCCAGAATGCCGTCCAACCCAAACAACACTGCCACATGTGCTAAACATGAGCGGCTCTCAGCAGCTCAGACACATCTATTCAATCGAACATGTACTTGAAGGCCAACAGCGCTGAATGGGAGAGCGCAAAGCCATCATTACCTGCAGACTCTTCATCCCATTCAAAAGATGATCTGATGAAACCAATCGGCATCTCACAGATAATTTAGAATTCAAAACGACCCGGCAGTGATGAAAACTAAGACCCGAATGAACTTCACCGGGGACAAACCTACTGTCCAGTGCGTGCAGGAGAAATTTGTCAGTAAGAGCAGCATTGAAGAGGCACTGGATATTTTGAAAATTAAGAATTGTCTCAGTTTAAAAAGCTAGTGCCAGACCATGACAGGATCGAACCATTTGGCTGCAAGAAGTGGCAAAGGCCAGACGTCAGGTTCTCTCTCTATCCTTGTGTTATAGAGAGAGAGAGAGAGATAAAGAGGAAGAGGGAACGCATTGATGTTAACCAGAAGGGTGTTCTTTTTGGCAATCCTGCAATGGGTGATAAGGTTGAAAAGAGAAAAAGAGAGAGGGCGAGGGGCACCGTCAGAACTGGTCCCTCAACCCAGTCGCTTTCAGAAATCTAAACAGCGCCTTGTAGGCGATTGCTGTGGCTAAGGCCGCAGGATGTTATCCTCTTAACGATAATCCTGAGAGACGATATATAGTGAGTTGATTGTTGCCAGTGCTTAGCTAAAGTGCTGAAATATGGTGGGTAAAAAATATTCATGATAATGAATTACGACAGCGCCGCAGGGTACGACAAGGAAAGAATTAGGTTTAATGTTAAAAGAGCGAGAAAGCGAATATGTGATGGATCAAACAGAAGCTCACAGCAGCCAAGTTGAGATAAACAAATCGTAAACAGGGATTTGAAATATGGATAGGGCAGGGCTTTTAAGTGTATTTGCATAGGTTCATATGATAATCAAAAAATTAAAAGGTCATTCCTGCCATACTGAAACATTCACAAAATCCTTTGCGAACACCGTTCGTGAATGGAACCAGATACCAGCCAGCATTGTGGGCTCCCCAACTACTGAGTTAATTATAAAACCACTGGAGTTGTACTCGTCAGTTCTTGAAGTGGTGCTACGTGCGCCTCACGTTGTTTTGCACAGAACCTTTATAGACCCAGTCCTGTTCAAAGCCTCATCTTGAGGCTAGTTGTACCGTAGAAAAAAAATAAGTTATGAGAAGGACTCCAAGCGAAGGTAAGCTTAGCCCGGATTTGGAGATAGTCGGGAGGACAGATAAGGCTGCGAAACTTGAACTTATAGTGTTGCAGCAGCTTAGATGACTTGAGTTCCATTGGTAAGGCTTTTCAGCGCTGTAGGCATACAGAAGTAAGTAGCAGTGGTGACGCTATTTAGGTTGGGGCCGCAAGACAAAGAACCCCAAAAAAAGCGTTCGCTAACAACTATTTTTTTTTCAAACAGACGGACACAATTAATTATTTTTAGTGAGCGAAATCTTGTGTTTCTTCACATTGTCACCGTCTTTGTGCTTTTAATTTACAGCTTTAAAGCAATTTGTCAGTCTCGGTATTGTAGGCGATGATGGCGAGGAAGAAGAACGTTCATATACACGGAAGTTTGTAGCCCCACGCTCACTCCTGACAGAGTAGTCGTTAGAAAGGGATGATTGCCTTTTGGAAGTCGCTTTAGCAGCCCTAGTGCTTTGTATTTGTTTATTAATTCAGATATCTCTTAAAACACCTAGAAGAAATTACATAACAAAGGGAGGAGGTGCGCAAGAAACACTGCACTACAATTTCTGAGAATTTTAAATGCAGCAGAAATATTATAAACACTAAATATTGTTACGTGACGGCAAACAGGTGAAAGCAAGAGTACATGACAGATGGCGATTAAATGATTTAATGGCGGTGGGCCAAGCGCAAGCGTTCCGTGGCGCGCCACTGCCCACTTTGTCGTTTTCTAATCCGTGACAATATTACACAGACGCCAATATTCGAAGCGATAGAACAGTTCGAAAATGAGGGAAATAGAAAAATTAGAGGAAAGCGTGAATATTCAAACACATCAAAGAAATATAGTAAGCGAACACAAAGAGAAAAATTGGAAAACCAAATTGTAGAAACGCTAAAGGTATTCGAGAGAGCACAAAACAAAAATAAACCTAGAAACTACACTTCAACTTTTCACTGAGGCGCCATATTTTTATGTAAGTACGCAGCAATTGATTTTTGATATCTTTAGCAAAGCGGGAGTGGTGTCTCGCAAGCATTTTATTGACTCCTTGGCATAGTCTTAGGAACCAGGAGAAAAAGGTACCAGGAGATTGTGAGATTATCCTCTCAATTTGAGCTTTTTGGACGTTTAGCCTCCTGTAAATAAAATATATAGTATTTGCTGTGGTTGGAAAGCCTATGCTTTAATCAGCGCTAAAATTCGCATTACTTTTTAGTGTCTGGTGAGGACAACATTCATGGCTGGGATGGTGAATTAAAGTTGAAACGCACGAGCGCCGCCAGTTTTGCTTGGCTGTATGTTCTGTATCGGTGTATGGTGTGTACAGGAATGTGTGGGTGAACTGAACAATTAGAAAGCGCAGGGGTCACGAAGCGGGGATAGGTCATAGTAAAAACATATTCTATTGTGAAGCGAATACGTTGAACCGAATGGGTTATTTTTGTATGTTTGCCAGAACGTTATACTTCCGTCAATGTGGTCGTCTAGAAATGAGAGACTAGCAGATTCGCTCTCATAACCACATACTGGCTGTGGGAGTATGATACAGGAATGCGCTACTGCGGTCAAACAATAATATCCGCAAAAGCGGAAGACAAATACACAAGTTTTTGTTTTGTTCTAAACAGGTTGGTTTGACACCTGGGTGTTGGTTTAAAATTAACGCGGCCAAAGTGCAAGTGGCAAGTTCTGCAAGTGGAGTTTATTTTCGTTCGAAGTTTCGCCTCTCCTACACCGTTCAACATTAAAAGCCTGTGTTTGATTTAGCACACGCAGGATAAGTTCAGTCGATATATTGGCGACATTAGCACTAAGACTATGTTGCTTTGGCTTGGAAGCGGCAATCCTCGATTGCACTCATTACGCCACAGTTGTCGGAAAAAATGTTTATTTTGGATCCACAGGCCTCAAGCAAGACGAAACGCTCAAAGGACCTACCTGAGAGAACTTGAGAGCCTTAGACAAGGCGTGAAATGTAAGGAATATAACCAAAACATAAGGACTAAAATCCCAGTGCCTGCGGTGGTGTGGCTTAATTGAGAAGTCGACACTATTTTTTTTCTCAGCGACCAAATCGTGGTGCAAGCTCATCAATTAGGTAGGTTCTGGAGGCCAAATCTCTTCTCAAGATGGTGATGAAATGGACAAAATATCTTTGTAGTCTGGTAGTCAAAAAAAAAAACGCTGCCTTCTAGCGTTTTTAAGCTACCCATGTCAAGATTGTTGGTTGGAATAGTGAATGAATGATTCCTTTACATTTATTTTATTTGCACAAAATGTATGCCAGCTGGTTTATACAGTCGAGCACACCTGTAAGAAACACGACCACCGCACATATTGCGTTTGTTATAGCTGATATTCATAGTAAATGTACTCTTCCTATTGCAGCCAGAACCCACACTCACACAAGAGCTTCGGTTATTTGCTTGAAACGTCCCAAGTGCAAGTCTGTTTCCTCAAAGCAGGCGATGTAAAGCCCATTTAGAAGCTTTCCAGCAGTCACGTACTCCTGGCCGAGATAATATCGACAGCTATATATGTGTCCACGGAAGCTGGTAGTAGGTCCACATGCGTGTCATCAGTCCATGACAAATTGAAAGGATGCAGAGACGAAGCGGCCACAGCCCCTGTGTCCACAGACCGTAGACTATGCGCCGCCATTGTGTCATACGCTCGCGGAGAACACTGGACAACAAATGAACTGACGCCTCGCTGCAGGTACTAGGTTCCTGAAAAAATCTTCGCGCGAAGAAACATACAAATTGACCTACAAGCCAGGTGGGAGCTAGTGCTTTGCACGAAAACTTTTGAGTGCTGTGTTATTTCAGTTTTGTTGATTCGTTCACACTGCTCGATAGCACTACACGAAGGTAAGGCAGACAGTCTGCCGTCTGCGTGTTGCCTGCAAGAGGCAGCAGCGCAAAAGGCGGAGATTCGTTTGGTAGGTAGGTAACGCGTGCCACGTAATCAGTTGCGCCAGCAGACATACCTCCTGACAGGCATCATAACTTCTCATATTGCTGCCATTGGTTTATCACCGGCCGTGTGCAGTGGTTTCGCTTTCGACGCTACACCTGTCTCGCTCTAAGGCCGCGTCGGCCTCCCCTTTAAGCACCTAACCCAGTCGGCACACACATGCCCTTATTTACCTCGTAACCTGTCTAGGGCCACCTGGCCAGCCGTTAACTGCCAACTTAATCCCGCCTTTTAGTGTTGTTTTTGGGTCCACACTTTCTTTCAAGGAATTCACGGGAGCTGCGCAAATGCTTTGGGCCCGAGAGGTGGAAAGAAACGAGCGTTTTTCGACTTTGGGGGTAAGTTCAATGAGCACCGTCTTTCGTAATAACCGAGTGATGCGGCCGTGGTTCGTTATTTATGAGATGCAGTGTGATAGGCTTGGTACATATCTTGACGGTAGCACCGCCGTCGTTTGTAATAAGCGAGCGTTGGTTGAAACTACAGCCGTTATAGGTGGGCTTGACTGTGATCTGACTTTTTCATTAGAGCCCTGCTTTTCTCTGCAGACGTGATTCCTGAGATGCCACGCAGCAATATGCAACACGCAAAAAACAAATCAACGATAAATCACATACAAGCTTCACATGACTTCAATATACGTGATTTGTTATGAACTCTCTCTTCTCGCTGCGGGCTGATGCTGTCTTCTAACTATTGTCTTCGCTGCTGAAATCTAAAGCATGTGGCTGGCATCCTTCTATAAAAATTGAGCACAGGTTGAGTTTCCCAATCTTACAATAAAGCGGTCATAATAAGGCGCTCTTTCAGATCCCAAACTTACATGTGTGGGCTAACACATGCTGCGCAGTAAAAGCTCGTGAACAGCTTTCCTGATGCCTTGCTTCTCGGATTCAAATGGGCGCTTTCGAATAGATGGTTTCTTGACCAGGCGGAGTAACCGTAAAATGCTGCCCTAACGGGTGAAGAGTTGTTTACGGAGACGCAGCGATTGCATTCAGGTAGATAATCCGCCTCCCATGCAAGAACATCGAGGTCCGACCAGCGAGGCTTCGGACAGCCCGCAATTGCAAACCACCTGAAAACGTTTAAGTCTAGACTCGATCGTACAGGAAGACTGGCCTAGCGTGTTTTATGTGGGACACAAGCTGGTAGTAAATGCGACGCCATAGAGCTTAGTCAGGTATTAAGAGCCATCCAAAGGAAATCTGTTTGATTCGTAAGTAATAAAACTGCAGTGATTGTTCACACTCTTCTGCCCTGAAACCATTACAAATCAATACCCTTGCTACTCGCCGGCAATTAAATAGTTAAAATTTTTTCACTGTGTCGCTAATTCGCACTATAAACTCTCATGCGACAGGTACGCCACGAGTTCCATACCACCGTAAAGAATAAGTTATCATTATCTTTATTTTTCACCTCACTTTGTTCGCACTAATGCGTTTAAGTGCAGTTTCTTTCCGCGCACCATCGAACACTGAAATACACTGCCCGGTCCAGTGCATTCCCTCTCCATAGAAAAATTTGTACAGGCCATAACTGGTTCGTAATCTCTTTATTCACTGTACCCAGGCTCACAATTTGTGCAATTTTTTGTATGTATTGAAGTTTGTTGTTTTAATTTCTTGCTACCATGTCCTTAGGATTTAAAGTATATGTCCACTCCTGCGATAGCCACTGTAGGGGCTGCAGTATGTACAAATTATAATAATATAGTATATGGAGTGCTGAAAGGAGGACAGACTGGGTGTGCGATTACTGATCAAGGAGGAGATAGCTGGAAACAGAGAGGAATGCTAAGCTTTCACGAGATGAGAGAAAATATCAAAATTATGCCTGCACAGATAAAAATAAAGATGGAATCAGCGAAAGCGCCTACATCAATTCATTGTGATGACACAGTGGTAAGCTACCCTGCAGACGTGGAAAAGACGTGGAATTGGCAGTGACTGAAATAAAAACCCAGTGCACTAATCTGATTGGTGACATCAGTGGCAATGTAGGCAAGCAGCTGGCAGAATACCAAGCAGTGGGTCACTACTGCGAAATGTCAAGGAAAGGTGGGGGCACAGATTGGTTGAGTTGTGAGAAGGAAACCTCGATGGACGCTTAACCTTCGCCTTTACAAGTAGAACGTTATAGTGCTATCGGGTGTCGTATGTATTGCCCACTCAACACTCGAACACCATGTGAAATCCTGATTACCGTTATCATAATCACTCATTTATACACCTCTAAGACACAAAGCATTTACTAGATCAATCTTTAATCAACTTGAACTAAAGACCCTTCTCTGCTTATGGGTAGCATGTCCTTCTCGCAATCCGAAGGTCTTGGGACTTATTCAAACCCAAGCGAAAATTGCCTAATCTCGTTTTAACTAAATTACTTTTCTTTGGGTATAGGAAGCACCATGAGAAAATTGGGGTCAATCTGAACATTCTTTGCCCTATACTCGAATTTTATTGACTCCATAGCGTCAAGGGTCTCGCGTAGGAGAAAAGACGGCTTCGTCACCGTTAGTGTCGGCGTCGATGGATATTAGCGTAAAATTCTGACGGAAGAAAGAATAAATCAGAATTCAGTAACAGGTCAAAGAATGAACAAACGAATTCCAATTTTTTCAAGAAGGTTTCTCTAATCAGTGGAGCTAGTTCACCTGAAAACAAATTTTGGTTCACGTGGAAATTGAATAGCAGTCCTTCCGGCTGCGAGACAGGCAGGCTGCCTTTAGCCATGAAGACACGGTTCAAGCTGAACAAAGGTGAACCAAGGAAATGTGTTGTGGTCTTTGGCTCAGTGAAGAGTCTTGTAGGCATGTACTGATGCGTACATGAGTAATTATAAGTATGCTAATTACCTGTTAAATCACCATGGAGGGTTCAGCAGGCGATGTGTCTGTCTGTTGTTGCAAGGAAGAAAGAAAAGGAAAAAGCACAGGCCTGCACACTGGCTCAAGCCGAGCCACAATCGCTACCATGTGCTGATAGTAGGAGAGTTCAAAGATGGGATAGAAAGAGAGGATAGAAAAGACGGTGGTATAAAGACCCAGGCCGATCCCGGAGGCAGTGCAATACCGGGCCAACCGGCGGCGGAAGTGAAGCAACCTTCAAGCACTCCGCCACATTTCCAAAAATAAGTCCAATATGTTGGGTTCAAATGGGACCCGTATCAGATATTCTATACATTGAACGCGCCCTTAATTGCACTAGAGCGTCCTACTCCCAAACGCGATGCTTAAGAGTACGCAATGTTTTTTATTCATTGATTCATCGGGATCTTTCGTGCACGGCCAACGACGCAAACAAGGCCGGCTTTTCTGCTACAAGGAACTTTTAATCCTGTCGTGTAAAAAACTTGTGGGCGATCCTTGGTGGCAAGTTTAAATGCGCTAGTAGCGTCCTTATATCCGAGGTTACATACAAAAATTCATTATGTCCCAGGATTCGCACTAAGGGTCCTTACATCTGAGGTCAACAGACAAAGTTTTGTTACATCCAAGATCGAGACAAATAAGCCTAAGGCATACATATGCTCGGTATATCCGAAGTTAACACATAAACATTTTCAAATCCAAGGTGGCACAGTGAGTTTTCGTTATATCAGAGCTTAACACACGGAAGGTCGTTATAATCAGAGTCGCATACAAAGGAACGTAAAAGTAGCGATGGGTTCTTTGCGACGCTAGACTACCCCACTGGAGGAATGCGTGCTTGCGGCACCGTGTGTCGTTGTCATAGGGGAAGGATTTTCTTTTAATATGTGCCATTATTCATTCGTTTGTTCTGTGCTACCCACGCTTTCGACGGACGAAGCCATTCCTTCGAGACAACAGAGTAGCAAAAAGCTCCTCCGTGTGCCCTGGATGAATAACCGAGCGTCCCACCTCATTTAAGCGTCATGATTATTGTAGGTGCCACGGAAGCTAAGTATGTCGAAAACATCCTCGCATGAAACAGAGTTGCATCCAGGCCGAGAAATCGGTATTGCGAGAGGCATCGCCGATTCTCGCAATTGTCAAGCGGAAGTACTGCTGAGCAGCTTAGGCGAAAAATATCGACACCGCAACAAAATCATGAAGATTGCATTTCTAGGCGAATTGAGCGAGTTACGAGATTCCTTCACCTTCTCCGACTCATCCGGAAAAGACCA
Source organism: Amblyomma americanum (assembly GCF_052857255.1). Lineage (NCBI taxonomy): Eukaryota > Metazoa > Arthropoda > Arachnida > Ixodida > Ixodidae > Amblyomma > Amblyomma americanum. Next base: position 45,860,687 of record NC_135504.1, on the reverse strand, counting down.
GCTGTTCCAATACCCGCCGCGGTGGCTTAGTGGTCGGGGCGCTCAGCTACTGATCCGGAGTGCCTGGGTACGAACCTAGCCGCGCGGGCTGCGTTTTTATGGAGGCAAAACGCTAAGGCGCCCGTGTGCTGTGCGATGTCAGTGCACGATAAAGATACCCAGGTGGTCGAAATTATTCCGGAGCCCTCCACTACGGCACGTCTAAATCTTCCTTTCTTCTTCCTCTTCCTCCTTCATCCCTTCCCTTACAGCGCAGTTCAAGTGTCTACCGATATGCGCGACGGGTACGGCGCCATTTCCTTTCCCCCAAAAAAACCAAGTTCCAATAGCATGATTTACATTCGACATCAACCAGGGTAGCCCGTGCAGAGACAAGGCCATGTACGTAGTCTTTTTCAGTTCTACAGCGAGTGTTATTCAACCTATTCAATGTTCCAACGATCATCTGCTGCAAAGCATCGCACTGTTACTGGAGGAGACAACCACCCTCTGGGCCACAGCCCCTACAATGTCTTTGCGTGCGAACGGCAAGCAATATGGGACACAGATCAGAAAATGCGGAGCGTTGTTCATGACACTAAGAAGCGGGTGTTGGCAAATCAATTTAAACTAGAGGAACCGTCAGCAGAAAGCCTGCATCACGTCCCAATAGCTCTACAAGTTCAGTGTAATGCCATTTTTTCTTTCTAATACCTCAGCAACATTCCAGCGTGTTAAGGATACTGTAGGGGCAGTCCTCAAGTGGCAAATTTGTTTCCTGTAGTTACATAACCTCGTGGCATTCTCCTCGGCCTCTCATGATCATCTAACACAGCTTCGCACCATGCTCCTCCTGGAGCATGGTGCGTCTCCTTGGGACGCGCGCATATTAAAGATGATTTGCAAAGACTTTATGGCCATCGCTGAATCCTGACGCAGCTAACGAATGAGGATGTGACATTTAAGTGGAAAGCTCCAAAAGGCGAAACATAATAAGAGCTTAACCTTTAAGTCACCGCCCGTGGTTAGACAGTTCGGCAAAAACGCCCAATCTAAAAGTCATGACTCTGAAGCGTGTGGCTAAGCGAAGTTCTTGTCCAGAAGCAGAAATGCCGCGAGAGAGTATTAGCGTCAGCCAGCCTCTGTTTGTCATCCAAATTTGTCACGTTCTAAGAGCTGACAAGAGAAATGTCCATAGATGGCACTGTATTGGGCACCTCTGTTGACTAAGCCAGTACTTTGTAACCGTCGTTACTCACTTGTATGTTGGTGTTATGTGCCTTGAAATGTATAGAAGTTGGCAGAAATAGCAGACACCTCGTGCCCTGAACCTTGCTGCTCTACCAAGGGGTGCCAATTGGTGATGCCCTCTAGTTGTCGAGACTGGCCTTCTTCGGATTCAGTCGACTCTAGGTTAGGTTTGGACTGGGGTCTCGGCTTCGTAAGGTGTTCAAGTTGCGGCCCGGCAATTGTCCTATTAATATTCGCCGTCATTGCGGATTTCCTCAGCGTTGTAGACGTCGGCTTTTTCGCAGTGTGCGATGTCGTCGGCTTTGGAGGATCTTCGACGGTCCGCTTTAAGGCAACCTTACATATAGAGCTCCGCTCTTCAGTTTCCCCTCCAGTGGTATTGAAAGTTTACTCAGACAGCTGCTGCGCAGCTTCGTCAGGTTACCTGAAGCGTGCGTTGGACAGTTATGGAGAGCAGGAACAAAGGTAGAACATGTATTCCCACTCCGATAATCATCCGTCTCCTGAGGCGTTGATCTTGCCTTGCTCACGGAATGTCGTAAGAAAACTCACGAAGGCTCAATATGCACAATGAGGAAACATGCACGCCGCCTCGCCGCATTGAAAATGAAGCGTACCGTTTCCCGACGTTCTACGGGCGTCGCATTTCCTAGTGTATCAGCAGGGATCATGCCTGTGTAGACACGTACACGTAGGACAGAGTTCCAGATTAGGACCCCTGTTGTTCTTTCTCATATGCCACTTCGGCCGTTTATGGCTAGACGCCATGTTCAGGGGTTTGGTTTCCAACATGATTATTTTTCAGACATAGTGAAATTAGCACGGCCCATTGGCTGGACGGGCGGGGGCAAGAGGGCAACGTTGTAGTACACTTTGCTCGCATCAGATGGCTGCTGCGGTCTCGTCTTAGCACTGAGTACTGTAGCGACAAAACACAGGATTTGAGGTTTCTGGTTAGCAGCTGCCTGAACAAATAATGACAGCTGTACTATTCTGCAAGCACTCACTAAGCACTGCTGCGTGCGGTGGAGGCAAAGGTGGAACAAATGGGCGATGCTGCAAGTGAGCTCCAGAATAATGTGACTGTTTGGATGCAAGGTGTCTAGTCTGATAGCAGAGAAGACGCTCAGCTGCTGGTCATGTTGGCAAGCGTTTGAGTCTAGGGGTGTCCCGATCGTGGACGCTTGTAAGGTCAATTCGGCGTTGTTGTATGGTAGATTGCGTACGTAGCGGGGAAAGAGTTCTTGATTCCGCGCATTATGCAATGTCTTTTTTTTTCCTCGGACAAAATGTGGAGTGGGAAGCGGAAGAGCAATTTTATTTCTTCTAAGCGGGCAAGGACGGTCTCATATGATATTTTCTTTTGGGACTGAGGAAATGACTCATCATGTTCTTTTCAGACGATGCTTGAGAGTGTTGGATAACTCGCTCTTCAAGCTATCGGCGGTCAGCATAGAAACCTTACGATCTGCGAGCTGGTTGGAGATGGATCTTGGAGACAAAAGTAAAGGTAAATGAGCTTCGGTAAAGGTAAAAAGCCGGAGCCATTCTTTTCCAACCTTCTTTCATAGTCCATAGAAGAAATTCTCTACACGAGGCTGGGTAATAATTAGAGTCTATGACTAAGAGGACAACGCCAACTACTTGCACCTTCATCAAATGTTACGTATTTTCACGGCAGGCAGTCGAAAGCACTGTCAGACTGGCGTCGAAATTGTACACTGTATTGGGTGATCCCGTACCTCTAAAAAGGAGCAACTATCCAACAGCGACTACAGAAAATGCGCTAGGTGGTCGATGGTGGACAGCCTAACTGCCGCTCTGGACCGCAGTCAATTTAAAACTGGACTAGCAAGTTCAAGACAACGTTGTACAACCACCTACTACGATATGAAAAACAATTTCGGGGACACTTAAGCTGCGCCTAAAGAAACGACGCGACAGCTTTGGCGGTTATTTGTTACTTTCTTTCTCACTTCGATTTCTGTTAATCACGCGCTATAATTAGCATACTTTTGTGCGCGTACTACACCAAGTGATAGAGCACAAGACGCACATTTTCATTCTTTAACGAACTCGAAAGAACATGCCTCAACGGTCTAGTGTTAATGTGTCAGCCTCGAAACCCCTTGTGTCATGTGCTCGGATATCAAAATAATTACCCGATTTTTATATAGCGAGTTTATTTTCCTTTTCCAATTGCATATCAGAATGAAATTTCAGTCATGCTGCGACCATACAGACATAAATTAATTCGAGGTCTAATTATGTGCATCCCACAATTCAATGTGCGACGTCACAATCATCTCGGTCAATCCTGGGAATAATGTGACAACGCGCGCACCTTTTCCTGCGAACGTCCGCTGTACGCTTTACAGTTATGACGTAGTTGTTCTTGCTGGTGGCTGCAGTCAGTCCAGAGAAATCTGGCTGCATCTCGCGTCACAAAGTAATGAATCCACGTGCCGGAAGTTTTGAGCATAAACAAACATTTAAAATTTTCGTGCGAATATCGTTTCTCTTCTGAGTACGGCATGATGACATCTTGTTGTTGCCATGTCCTTTTTTTCTCGTTGGTTTCACGGGATCGCATTTCGCGATTGTTTTCCTGAAAAAGGGTCATATCCGGTTCATGCGGACTTACCTTAGGACCTTCCTTCTTTGCATGGATTCACCCATGGGAAAGAGTCGCGTTAATTTTCTCGCAGTTGTTCATCCCATTAAAACTGACGTGAAAATAATAAAGCTACGCCTTCTCTGCTGGCTTGTGGCGCCTTTATTAAGGAAGCTCAAAGGACAACTCTTAGTTGTATTTTTGCGGCCACCTTTCTATGTAGACCGCCAGCGTCATTTGCATTGAGCGTGAAGATCGTTGAAGGCCACCTGATCCCGTCACGAGATGCAGCACCTCCGAAGAGTTCTGCCCAATCCGGGCCACTGTACCTCTAAATGTTTCGGCTGCGTTTAGATCTCTGCAAGCTCCAAATAACTTGCGATTTTCTACCGCTGTCTCCTACTGACTGAGGCGTAATGAATAAAACTAGAGTAATTACGTGATCAGCATTCTAGAGTTTCGCTCCAATTAGCTAGTTTACGCAGCCGCTTCTTCCTGCTCCCCGCCTGGTGGGGCGTAATTTTCTTTTCACATTTTCAGCCATGGCTATTTTCTCAAGCAGAGGTGACCCCCATTTTAAAGTCAATCCAGAAAGCCTCGAAATTGGTCACAATCACACTCATCGCTTGTACTGCGCCTCTGGTCGACGGCTATGCAGCGTTGCAGAGCAATAACAGCAATAACAATAAAACGTCCTTGGGGACGTTTTCGCAGTGTGCTTCACCTTGCCATTTCTCTGCTCTTCACAGTAGTCAGCGCTCACAGCCTCTCTGTCGCATATGTTCTCATTCAAAAGCGCCATCTATAGGCGTTTTGAAGTGAGCATCGTTGTTGTGACTGAGAATTTGAGTGAGAACAGATCCTTTTCCAAAGCAGGCTTGAACGCACTAAATAGCGTAACTGCGAAGCTACGAGCTTCATTTGAATCCTTATCGCCGACTTCTGCGTTGGACTCCGTAAGCTAGGTGAACGCCTCGCCGGCTGCTTGACGCGCACCACTGCTTTCAGGTCTTCCTTGTTCTTGGTTTTGGAACAGTGTTGTATGTAAACTGAAATCCATAATGCCACTTAAGCAAAGCAGTAACTTTGGATAATTTACATATTCGTGTTGGTCCGTAAGGGATGAAAACAATATAGGCGCCGTTGTTTTGCAGGAAAATTACGCTAAGCAATGTTTGAGATGTGTCCGGTAGGTAACAACACCAAGAAAACTGTCGCAACGAGCACTTTATATATTTTTAGTATCATAACTCACTATACATGTCAGTGCTCTTGTCTTGTCAGGTGGTCTCACCAGTCGTCATCATCGTCATATAATGGAAAGCATTCGTGCCAGGAGAGGCAGCGGCCGCCGCCCTGGAGTCGTACACGTCCATGCTCGCAGTTGCACCTTGTCTTCTCGTTAATGGAACAACTCTGTGTGGTTTCACTCCCGCACCTGCATTTTGTGCACTCTTTCGAGCCATTCTTCACGGACTCTGAAAGAATGCGACGGGAAAAATGTTTCAGTCTGAATGAAACAGGTAACTACGTTGCGGAGCCTTGGAAGGCCAGGAGAAATGGTTATTATGCCACAGGTCTGAAAATATTCAATCAACTATTCCTCACTGCAAGAAATACACATTTTCAAAAAAAGATTATTTGTACTTGTCGTCATGCTTTCAGAAGAATATTAAGATATCGCCATATTATGTTACTGATGGAAAAGTCTAGAAAAAGAATTTCCATCGAGAATGGGGAGTTAGTAAATTCCATTCCTCTCGCACGCCTCAAAAACGAATAATTAATTCTATATATTGTATTCCATCCATTCCGCCCGGTGCAGTCAGGAACGGAAACCAATTTTTTTTGTGTATTTTACTCCAGCGTCTCAGAGGATGAATTCTGAGGTGAAGGGAGCCGGAATTAAAAGTGCCACTTGGGCTTTGTTAACGTGCGCTGGCATATCAAAGAACACGGATGATATTACATTTCACATGTGTTGAAACTTTGCCACCCTGGCTGATGTCCATTCGCGCGAATTGGAAATCAGCAGCCAAGTGGCAATGCCACTGAGCCTCCACAGCCCATACAAAAATCTGGCGCGTAAATAGCGCATTGTTGTAGCAACTCGTGGCTCAAGTGCACACAGAAATACATTGGCCGTATTATTTCACTCTGAACATATCACCGCTGAAAATGTTGCTGTACACTGCTTGCACTCATTCAAACGCGAACACGCATCATCAGTTGAGGAACTCGGGCAAGGCACCCGCATACGATTGGAATCACTCTTTCGGTATAACCCTAAGAATTATCAAAGGACAATTAGTGTAGTTGATATGCAATTATTCTTACAGGTATCAATATTATTCTGCTCGCTGCAAACTTTTTCCCCGTTGCTTTCTCTATCACATTTACAATCGCAACTCTACTTTCTCTTTCAATTCAACTGCCAGCGTACATTTTTCGCTCTACGCACATTCAAAAGATGCACATTCTGTGTTGCAACACTGTCACCTGCGGCCGTATTCTGTAAGATATCCATTTTCTACAGTGCATTCAGCGTCCGTTCGGTTGTCTGCCAGTGGTCACTCACATATAACCGCGGTTCTCAGGAGTATGCGGCAAGTGTCCGGGCCATTTGGTGGTCGGCTACCGGACCTTTCTATTGTTTCATATTTTACGTAATATGCAGCCAATGGTAAGCTGGACAACAGCACTGGACCGGTCTTGACCACTGCATGCCATTGGCTGCGATGTGCAGCCAGTGGTGAGGCCCGGTCGCCAACCACCCAGTGTCCCGGTCGCTTGCCCCTGAAGCTTGGAAGGCGTGCGTATATCTTTGTGACCACTGACACAGGACCGAATCGACGCGAAATGGAGAGCGGAAAATGGACAGCTTATAGATGTCTTTTCTAAAAAAGTAACCACCTCTGCCCACAGTTCTTATTTGTCTTCTTTTTTTGTGGGGGGGGGGGGGGGGGAGCAGGCGTACACTCCCGGAGCAAGTTCGCACTTATCTGAAGCCTTAAATCTGGGCGTTTTTTATTCACTTTGAATCTGTTGTTTACATTACATGGTCAATTTATGCTATTTTGTGTCCTTTAACTTTGGTTTACTCTTCAATGTTTATTGTACAGTTGTACCCTGAGGGTGAAGCAAATAAATGAATATAAACGGATCCACGCCAACTTTAAGCACAAAAAGAAAATGCAACTTCAATTACTGATCAATTGCAACAAATACTCGGCGCCCCACAAATGAGGTAGACTACGCTGAGTGGGCTATTCCCCCGTTTTTTAATCTAATCTGTTCTAACATCAGAGCAAGCAGTGGATGCAACTTAATATTTTTTATGAAAACTAATGTTTCAACGCAGAGTCAATAAAATTCATTGTCGCTTTTGTAACAACCCCGAAAAAAAAGACAGTTGCATCAATCTAAAGATCGAAAGTGAGTTACAGATTTAAAAATCGCTTAATCCTTATCTATAAACTACGATCTGCCTTCAGTGTACTGGAATATGTGAAACGCCGCGACCACCAGTAAAATGATAAAGTAGTTTATGTAAAGTCATTTCAAAGTATTTTTGCTGTCGACATCATATGAATTGGACCAAACTATCCCAAATAATTCTTCCCATGTAATCTTGCCCACTGAACGTTCGAAGCCTACATTCCCTGGCAGCATATATATTTACATAACGCCCTAACAATGCACAAGGAGAGAAGTTGAACCTGGCAAGTGTGGTCAAGCAACCTTCATTGAAAAATCCCAAAGAAATGCCCCCTAAAAAGTCCTCTGTGCATTTTCGTAATTCATTTTGAAGATATTTACCGGCAAAAAAGTTCCTTATTTATTCTTTGTCTTGTTGAAATCACCGCAGAAAAAAGAGCGCGCAAAGCTATTCACGTTCGTGCGGCGGTAATTGGAGCAGCACGAAAGGAGTATTTAATTTTTGCGAAAGTTTTTCATCAGGAAGCAACATATAGTTTTGATATGTTTAATTTAGTTCCATCTAGTGATCGTAACGAAGTGCGCGCTTCGCTAATGGAAACATTTTTTATTTGACTCGACGTTTCGATCGGAGGACCGATATTTCTCAAGGGTGATTTCTTTTCGCTGCTATTTCCCCTTTTATAAAGGTTGGACTCAGAAGTCGTGAGCGAGAAACAAATAGAGAGTACAGAAACAAGTAGATAGAAGTAAAATATATTCAAGTAAAACTAAAGAAATAAGCATAAATAGGAAAAAAGAGAGTGGGACCCGCAAGGAAAAAAGGAAGAGTGCGCAGAACTTGCAAGGAGAAGGGAAATATTTCTTTATTTTTGTTTGTATATTTTCTTGCTTGCATCTACTGATTTCTGCACCATTTATCCGTCTCTGGCTCAACACTTCTGCGCACAACCCCTAGAAAAGGTGAAATATCAGCGAAGACAAATCCCTGTTGGGAACGAGAGGTCCTCCTTTCGAAACATACAGTCAAATAAAAATGCTTCCTTTAACGAAGCCTATACTTAGCTGTATACTTTTTAAAGCACTTAACCTTAAGCACTTCGTGTTCTCGCAAACAATATATATATATATATATATATATATATATATATATATATATATATATATATATATATATATATATATATATATATATATATATATATATATATATATATATATATATAACACCAGCAACTCGCGGCGCCATGTGTCCCACTGGCTGACGCAGACGAGAAACCTCCGCCAACGCATCAGCCGGCCGCTGGTGCGGGGCCGTCGTGTCAAGGGTGCAGGTGATTTCGTTTGCTCAAACCACGCTTGAGAGCAGCACGATTGTGTAGCGCAAATGCGTTAGTCACGAGGTTTGTTTTTTTATTTCGCCAGCTTTCTTTGCAGCTGGGAAAAAAGACACGCTTGAGGGTTCTCTTATCGTAAATACTAGAATGGGGGTTTCTGAATGTAATCGACAACTCTTAAAATGTAAATTGTTGTCTAAATTCAATATTTTTAGTTTAGATAATTAACTTAATTCAACTTTTTTACCTTCGAAACAAAGAAATGCCTATGGTGCACAAGATGGCTGCTACCAATATGCAAATAGTTCCACTCGCTTTTCTCTAATAATTAATTGCTAACCTTTGGCTCAAGATAGCAGGGAGACGCGGTATATATGTCGTTGCGACCAGGAGTTTATTCAGACCACGATAGACGATTGAAACAAGCTGGGTGTCACGCTACGAAGGCTTTCTTTTCCTCTATGCATTTTGGTTTACCGGGATAAGTCTTGATAAACAGAGTGCGTAAAATGCGCCTCCCACCGTGCATCAAGACATTTTTCTATAAGCTACATAGCGGGACATTTCCCGTTAGAGAAAGGTTAGAACAAAAAAGGTAATTTTGTGACCGTGGTCAACTACCTTCTTTGTGATGCTCCAGAAACCGTTCAGCGTTGTTTCATCGTTCGCAAAGATGCTGTGCACCCTTGAGATATTTAGCAACGGACATTTAGAAAATACTTAATTTTACGTCGCATTCTGCACGGTATCTCACTACGCTGCCTTTTTTGATGAAACTTCAGACATGCTCTTTCTTATTGATTTCACAACCTCTGGAAAGCGCGCGTGGTGGACCGACATTGTGTGTGAACGGTGTGTTTCGACAAGACACCACTTCAGCTGAATGATTGTTCAACTAAAGGCATAAAACGCCCAGACAGAATCTGCAGCACAGTGGGAACAACTCCTACTGTTGCGTCTTCATTACCTTGTTTCTAGCGCATCGTTGCGTAGGTGCGTCGCATTAAGGTGTAATAGTGATGCATCCTGTTTCGCATCTTTTCTCGTGCTTTATTGTTTAGATGTATCGTATTATGCACTGGTTTAATTTGCGATTGTTTTCTTCATGGTTTGTACAGAGTTCATGCACATAGAACACTGCTTCACTGTTATAAATGCCATGTTTAAGAAAAAAATACGCTACGGCACCTCGTTTTTTAGAACTGAAGAAATGTGGGCCTAATAAATGCGTGGTGATCTTTGACTCATGGAGGTGTCTTTTTGTATATATGCGTTCATGAGCAATACACTGGCAGCGCTGCAACACGCTATCGCATTCTACTCTTAAAGGCGAAGCTTTAGCGTCGTCCATTTTTTTAACTGTAGTACTGGTAACAATTTGTTAAATAAAATGGAAGATATCTAAGTACCTGCAAACGAGAAAGTTTACCTATTCACCACAAGGAGTAGAAGAAAATTTACCTCGCGATCCGTAGCCTTCACAGGCAACACCCGTGAGCAGAATAATGTACAGGACCAGTCTCAGCATGCCGTCTTTTCTTGGTTACACGCACTCGCTCTATCGTTGGGAACGTTATATAAAAGAGATCTCTCAAAACATCACGCGCGTTTAAACGGCCTAAGAGCAAAAACAATGAAGCCGCTGATCTGAAGAAAAAAAACGCATGCCATATCGGCAAGAACTATACCCGCGAAACAGATTTACTGCAAAAGCCAGGAAAACGCAGGTCTCAGGATGTTCTGAAGATTATGTGACGGGAGTGAATATGAGCCTAGTCAGCGATATCCTCGAAATGTAATAGCGTGGATATTTGCTTACTGTGAGCTGACATGCAGGGATACACGCCGAAGCTTTCGAAGTACCACAGAGGCATTTGTCGGAAGGAAAGTGCATAAAAACCATTTGTTGTCTTTCTTGGCTCAGATTTATTAGGTATTAATTGTTGAGCACCCAATCAGATATATAAGGTACTACGCAGGCGCACGTGGTTATCAAGGGAGGAATGAACACTGCGTACATAGTGCCAACAGTGTATAATGATAAAGTCATAGGCAACGAGCAACAAGTGTTAGAAGCCAAAAGCGGTCTTCAAGCTGCGCATGAAAGGTGCAAAATCTCGCAGAAGTATTCAAGTCTTGCGTGTCGTCTCGGAGTTGTACTAAAACATCATTCGCTCAGTGGGATGCAGGTGGCACGGAGAAAGGGAAGCACACGGCTTCACAGAATTTCAGTCTCCGCACACAGAGCATTAAGCAATAATGCTATATACATAGAGTCAGCCAGTACACGAAAGGACTTGAAATTTAAGGCAAAGTGAGCGACTCGCGCATAGATGTGAAGTAGTTTAGTCCGCGGGTGCGCAGGGATTATCTTAATCTTTTGGAACCGGCTGAGCAGCTCTAGTCATGACGTTCTTGGCAAATGCATTTTGCATGTTCTCTGGGAGTCAGTAAAAGGCGGCGAATACAGCATTCTGGAAAGATGCAAGCATACTCCGGTCTCCACAGGACAACACATTTGAGAAAAGCTACCTGCGCAAAGTGTACGAAATTTTTTTCTTTGTTATTCATAAATAACAATCTACTGAAGTGTATATGTGGGCTACTCTTGCCTTCAAGAGGAGGCAATGCCCCTGTCGAGCCAATAACAGTTTTTAGTGTGCCCGTCAGCATTAAGGATGTTCAATAAAGGATCTTATTTCATTTTATACGAGGCCTTCCTTCATAGGAACCTGGTAGCACATGCCACGTTGCCAAGCACATGAAGTTAGCCTCTCCTCTTCCCTAGCGTTTGAGCTGCAAAGTGCAGCTTGCTGCATCCAGCTGAATGCTTGTCAAAAGCAACAGACGCCCTTTGTTTTTCCTGGTGGCTCCAAGTGTATATGAAGTGAATTGGGTGCCTCTTGGGCGATAACGACCACATTAAAACGTTTTCGGCATCTTTTCGGATCACGTATCTCCTACGCAGTGTACCGACAACCTCTTGGGTCAAAAGACCTTTCGCAACTTAAATGTCACTCGTTGCGGCGCAGCAACAGGAGCTACTGCCGATACGGGACATTCTTGAAACTACGCATCTTGGACCTCGTCGCCAGCTAGGGTGTTCGAGAAATTTCTTCGATCACGTGATGTGTGTGGCATTAAACGGGGTAGCGTCTCTACGTATCGGCTTTCCGATGAGAGCAAGATGTCGAGAGACGAGCCCAGCTTCTGAGTCACTGGCTTTTCTCGCTGCAGTACTTCAAAATTTTCACCCTTCTAAAACGGACAAGTGGCACATTTGACGCGAAACAAGAAAATTTCACGGGATTCTGCACTGCCACCTTAAATATGACGAAGTCTGTGGAAATATCAGCAAACGGGCTGGTGTGGCGGTTCATGAATTGCATTTTATGAAAATATTCCCCATCACCAGAAGTGTTTGCAATCCTACTAGTCTGTTACATCCGCTCGCTCTCCGAAAATCATCAATCATTTTCGTGCTTCAGTAAATCCTCAAAAACTGGCGGCCCACGCGATTTTTCCGAAACTTGCTTTCTTCATGATTTCCTAGTTATAAAATTCTGTCCAGACTCGTTTAAGCACCGCACATTTTTTCTGCGATTTCGATGATGTGCATCCCTTCCGCGGTAGCGAGATTCCTTATTTTCATTCTCTAAATATCTTCAGGGAAAACAACAGTGATATCCCAAACACTCAGGCGCTATATGTATCGAGTGAATAAACACGCGAAAATTTTCTGTTGTCAGCACTTCAGTTTTTCTGTATTTATTTTTTGCCCGGAAGTTGTAGTAACAAAGGCGTATTGTGTAGTTACTAGAGAAAAGCGCTCCAGAGCTCCAGAATACATAAATGTACTACAGTAATCTGCAGTTGTATAGAAAAATGTTTGAAAGCAGCCAAAACTATTTTTGCGACAAAAGACAGAACATTTTTGGAATATTTTTACATGAATATCTCGTTTTTTTTTTGACAGAACAGCATGTAGCACACATAGGTTTAAGGTTCCTCAATTCTTTCGATGTCGTATTTGTTCGCCCTTACACCCCTCTTGCTGTTGAACCGTGCAAGAATGACGTCAAAAGCAACTAGCCTCGAATTATTCTGCTCATTGAGTGCTTTTTACATAACACCTCAGGAATGAAGCCCTCTTTGTTGCTATTTATTGAATTCTCAATTTCTGACTAATTTTAACTAGTCACAAATTACGTACAGAACACAGGCAATGGACTCACAATGCACGAGCAACCAAGCTCGTGCGACCCCCTTTTGTGACTTCTTTTCGACATTTTTCGCCTTGCCTTTGCGTACAGACGGGTGTCTCAGGTCTGTTCCAAATGGCACACAGCAGTATAGCTTTGCGTCATGCAAGAAAATATTCTTTATCGCCTTCAGGCTCCTAATAAATCTCCTGAGAGGAACAATCTTTATTTTTCGTAAATTGCGATCAGAATACGAAGCAGAAGTGAAGTGTAAAAAATAACACAAGAATACTCACACCTCAGCGCGTCTCATTTTCATACAAATATAAGGACATAGCGTCTGAAAGCTGCTACATGGATCTAAGCACTGCAAAATTTCTTTGACTTTTATAACTCATCGATAGACATAAATAAATGTTTATCTGCCAGAAGGTATACGCGTAAGCAAATCTTTAATTTATGACTGATGAAACCGAAAAAATCAGTCGATCTGTAATGACTGGCAGAGGAAAATTCCGCATTTCCGGCACCGTACGCGGAATTGATGTCCAACCTTCACGTCTTCAGTGTTGTACATTTGACATGTTCAGAAGTTGGGGCCAATGGTTACTTCTATCACAGGGCGCTGTGTTCATCCGCAGTGGTTCAGCCTAATAAGACTTCTTTCTGTCCACGTGTGATCGATCCTTCAATGCTTGGTCGCCCGCGGTTTTTTGGTTGTGTTTCTGCAATTGCTATTTTTATTAACGCAGCTTGAGTGCTTAAGTCGTCGAACTTTCTTCCTGTAGAAGCATGGTTTTTGAACACCTTCAAGCAATAAGCCTCTTTCGTGCCACTCTTGCCCAAAAACGGCGCATAGAGGCAAGAAGGCGCCACTTGAATATTTTCAGCATTAAGGCTCCATGTCCACATTTGTGGACGCGCCACTCAGACCCGCCCACTTCCACAAGTTTTTCTTAGTCTATGACAATAACAATTGGTGCGCCATTTCTGCATTAACCTACTGACACATTTAGAACGGGAAATTGCATCGATTACGAATACTTCAAAACAGAGCATGCAAAAACTGAAAGCCACTTGCTCGTCTCGCAATAAAACGTCGTGTTCTTCATCTTTAACTGATATTTACAAGAATTTTGATGTAGCTGCCGAGAGAAGTATCACCAAAAACTTGAGAGGTATGATCATAACGGTAAGGACGCGGAATTTAATGAGTAAATTTGTGTTCTATACGAAATATGAGCAGGTTTACGTCGCGTACACGTATGTCGACTTAGCGCTTGAAGGCGTTATAGGTGCACGCACCGCGAAGTGCCTTCTGGCAAGTCATCCGCCATACAGTGAAGTTTATGATCATGTGAAACAAAGCTTCTCTTTTAAACTTTTCTTTCCTGAACTTTTGGCAGCGGAGTTGGGGCTTCAGCCTATAAGCGAACAAAGCCCTTAGCTGAATTCTAAAAGCAAACTCGCTTTCCGTCGTAATGGCAAGACGTGCGAGGTGTCCGAAAAACCTTTATGCCCATGTTTGTACTCAACGAGGTACCAGAGGCTGGATTTCTTTGAGATTTTTTCCTCATAAACCTCGTATGCAGTATCAAGCTGTATTTGCGGTTTCGGAGGGAATAATCCCCTTTTCTAAAGCCGCAATTTGAATTTGCAGTGTAACATTTCTACCGCATCACGTGAAAACTACTTTGATGTCCACACATTATAATGCTAAACTTACCCGCCCCCCCCCCCCCCCCATCCCCGCAGTGAGCAGACACCTTCATATTCCTTCATCGCTTTTGCAACTGCTTGTTCATGGCCCTTCACCGCCTTCAAAAATGAAGTCCGCTTCGGTACATTCTAGTAATCTGTCTTGCAAATTTACAGCCACAGTGCCCGCAGTGACCAGAGGCATCGAAATCAAAATCCTCGAGCAGAATATTTCAAATAATAGCAGTTTTAGCCGCCCTGCCTGTGTTGTTGTGTGGCCGGTTGTTTCCATGTTATGAGCCAAATTCTGCTTTACATTCCACAGAGCTGTATTGCAATGCGTCTTGGAGGGTAATAACGATAGGACTAAATAGTTGTGTGCCATCATCTGGCAGCTCGTCGTCGTGCTAGCAACACGTACACAAAAAAACGGACTTGCTCTTTGCTGATTTTTTGCAAATTATTGGTTTCGAAATTAGTGGTACCACGAATACACAAGCACAGCCCCCAGTCGAGTGTACATATATTAATTGCCTGTGCTCCGCACTTGCTCGCTGCAGGAGGTGATGAGCAAACTCCTGATCCCATAACGGTCAGAGGAAACCAAATTTTTCTAAACAAGGGCCCAGGGTTCTGTGCTCATTTAAAAATAGCGTATAGATGATACTCGGCGAAAAATATGTGCACCAGATTTTCAGTGCAGGCAGGTTGTATGAATTCTATAGCGTGCGAGTACTGTTAGCTTAATCTGAAAGCACCGATCGGCTCCCAAGAACCCACAAATTTCAATGCGTAACTGGAAAAATAAATGAAAAAGGAAACGGAAAGAGGAAAACAGCATGATTCATCTCTGTTCTTTTTTCGTTTTGGGTGTTTTTCGGGTAGAAAATAAACAGCAGTCTTAGGCATTTTCGTGGCGCTGTTCTTCTACAGGGTTAAAGATTGGCGCTGCGGCAAGGAGCAAGAGAGGTATGGAGGCAATGCCCAGGATGTTCATAATTTTTCTCGTTGCGCACTGTACCCCTTTACATTTGCAAAAGAAGTAGATAGAAGGGACACGTCACTGCCTCGTCAGCAGTTCAGGGCAAACAAATTGGCCGCTTCTATGCAAAGCATATTGGCATGTACAATTTCTCACTAATAGCAGCAAGTCTGACCAGAACAGCGACTGATACATGCACCACATCATCCTCTTAAGCACCCGCGCTAAAGGTGGACCGCAACAGCATGCTGTCTGTTTCTATCCCTGCAGCATTGCTAGGAGATTGCAGGCGCGCAACAACTAACGATGAGACACAGTGGGCCATCACACTTGTTCGTAATTTTTATTCGATTGTTACACCTTTTAAGAAAAAAGTTTTTTTTTAAAGAAAAGAAGTTGCGCAGTAACTCTCTCACATGTCCTGGTGGACACCCTAACCGCGCCTTAAGGGACGGGATAAAGGAGGGGGTGAAAGAAGAAACAGGTGCCGTAGTGGAGGGCTCCGGAATAATTTTGACCACCTAGGGATCTTTAGCGTGCACTGACATCGCACAGCACACGGGCGCCATTTGCGTTTCGCCTCCATCGAAACGCGGCCACCGTGGTCGTGTTCGAACCCGTGCACTAGGCTCTATACAAGAGCGCCTTAACCCCTGAGCCACCGCGGCGGGTACAACTTTTATTCCTCATTAGTCTTTGTTGTCTGCGTGCTTTTATCAAAGTATTCGTTCTCAAATTCCTTTTGCAAAAACCAATTTCTAATTTTGGACATTTTTGGCACCAATTCTGCGTGTCTGCTACAAAGCAAATTTAGCGTAAAGTAAGGTCATCTTTTTACCCCGTTATGTTTTCGCATTTTCCTCTCTTCACACCGTCCACGGTGCGTGCAACTGTTTAATCGGGCTTTTAGCAATAATATGGAAGCTTTCTGGTGGGGATCTCTATTAAATTTCAATCCGTTGTTTCCAGTTGAGGTTCTGAGGCAGACATAGAAACCTATTCATGCCGTTCATTTTAGTTTTAATTTCATACGTTACGGTAGCAGACCTGGCTTTTCCATTGTGGGTCTCATCAAGGATTCACTCTTTCGATGCATTCCGCAGCGGCCCCGCTTTACTGGAGGCGAGGAAAGACACACCTACAGCGGCAGTGTTCTGAAGGTTCAGGGCAAGTCAACGAAGCCCATGTGGCCAAAAAAATTAGTCATCTACAGCTTGTTTTCTTTTCTTGGCAACGCATTTGAGGCATTCATTATTTTTAAAACTCAATGCAACGATCTCATGTTGTCAATGTCGGCCGCCAAACCATGACTTCAGGACTGATTAAATAAGTTCAGGAAACAACCAAACAAATAAAATGCTGGGCGTTGTTGGTTTGCCGTCAGCGACCCTCGAATAGCTGAAAAACAAGCGGTATTTTGAAGTATATTTTTCTGCCTTCTCCGTCTCCTATTCCCACAAGGTGCAGCCCGCAAAAGGACACGGGACAAGTGGCGGTGAGCGAGCCATCATGTAGCTTGCAAGAAAGGCAGCGAACAATTGAAAATCCTCACAAAACATAACTGGAACTTTCTCACTCAGTTTCCACACGTTCGAAAAGTATTCTCATATTACACACTGCCGTATAAATCTACACTGCTGCACAATTCAGCTCAAGCCGACCACTGAGCATTATTCAAAGAACTTCAAGAAACCACTTGCAATACTTTCTAGATTGGCATTCAGGAAGCAGTGGGGTGGTCGCAGCGTGATAATTATGATAACGGTTTTTCATGTGTTGTCTACCCAAGACTGGGTGCGCCAGTAAATTCAGATGTGTTGGGCATAGCAGCAGTTGATTTTTTTGCGCAATATATATATATATATATATATAGAGAGAGAGAGAGAGAGAGAGAGAGCAAGTGGGAAGAACAGTGACTGCACTATTTCAAGATCATGGAATTTATTACAAATCTTGCATGCGCTGTTACATGTCACATATCTGGTAATAGTACCGTATTTACACGCATAATTTGCGCCCTCGCAGAATTTGCTCACCCTTAACTTATGACCCGGGTTTACAAAAAAACATTTTTTATTCTCATATTTTATGCACCGCGCTGCGCTAGACCACCATCATGCACGCGGGCTCTACCCTATGGCTCTACCCAGTAGCATTCGGCTATTCTGCGTGTTTGTTTGGAACGCTTTTTGAATCTTTTGTGCAATGGGCGTTCATGGTGGTGTCAGAGGCCGCTGTTACAATCGCGGCGGCACCAGCGGCATCGCCACTCGGAACGGCCAGCAGCGCTTCCGGTGAGGATCGGCAGCCGATAGACAAGCCAACACCGCTGTTTATTTGGATTTGGCTGATTCATGTGACTCGACTGCCGGCTATGCTTTTCCTGGTGGCTCTGACGGCTTGTGTTTGGTTGTTCGGCCGTGTCTTGCGATGGGATATCACAACTATACGGCAAGTTTCAAACTGCTTGTCAGCGCCTTATCACGGCGCGGAGCGGCGAATCCCGCTAGAATAACCGCGTGCGCACAAGTTTGCCCATAGACGACAATCGTTGTGTCGGCAAACTTGTGCGCGCGTGGCTATTCTCACTGGCTTCGCAGCTCTGCGCCATGATAAGGCGCCAACAAGCAGTTTTGTCGACGCTCGCGCGGTACTGTTAAAGAATTGTGTGGTGTGATAATTGATTTATTGATTCGCGCTTGCTATCCCGGACGAAGTTGCAAAAGCAAACTTACGGAATCCGGAACAACTGAACAATTGGCTGGGCCGCAAGCGATGACGCTGTTTTAGCGTCTTATTCAGCTTCATCCATGCATCTTCATGCCATCCCTCAAGGTTGAGGGGGGGGGGGGGGATTTTCATTTAGAGTGAACTTTTTTTCGTGGGGCGGCCAGCGTGAGGTGTGCGTCCGGGTGCTGACGTATACGCAGCAACATATACTATACCTATATTGCACATCATGACCTTTGTGGAGTTTTTTAAGTCGCGCTCGCGAAATCCCCGCGTAATTTGCACACCGCTTTCTTCGAGCCCTAATTTCTGAATAAAAAGTGCTCAAATTATGCGCGTAAATACGGCAGTAGTAAGTGGATTTTATTAAAATAATAATAAAAAGGATGGAAAAGGTTTTTGCTAGCCCCGGCATCTGCCATCGATAAATTATCAGGGTGATTATTGGAACAAAGGATGACCTAATGACGCTAAGAAGTCTGAGGTAGTAAAGTGCACGAAGATGATAGAGCAGAAGCATATAGCTATGAGGCTTATTATAATGAATGATGTTAAAATGCAACCGGAAGTCGCGTTGAATTGGCACCTTAGCGGGAATGAGCCCCATTTTCAGGCGCACACTGCAGAGTGTGGCAGTTAATTCAAAGCACAATACGACTGCAAATAGGTTTAATCTAGGCCAAAGTCTCTCTAATGCACTAAACGTGAACATTACAATCCCCATGCAGCGGCCGCTCGGTCCTAAGTGGTAGCTACCGTAAGAGCAGTACCGGTTGGTGTCCTTATTCCACACACACGTATCTTCTCTGTATTTGCACCGGCAAGGCACGCACCCACTTTCCCAGATGGAGGATTCCATATGCTCCAAGAAGACTGCAATAACTAAGAATACATAAAATTTCTAATATTTGTGCTTTTTTTCAATGCTCTTTAACCATAAAGGGAGCATTTTCTGCAAATGCAAACTCAATGACAGCCCGATATGCCTTGTTTGTCACAGGGAGGCGACGGTGTCCCGTTGACTTTACGGGGTGATCTCCAGCTAGGTTTTGAAATCAGCGGTCGTGGACGCGCAAGACGAGGCGGGGAAGGGGGGGGGGGGGCGGGTAACCTCACACTAGGTAGGAGCCCATGGCGTGTGACCAAGGAATACGGAATACATACGTTCCTTCTCACTTCCTGCCACCGTCTGCTATTTCAGGTGCTACGCACTTTTATAAACATATTGCAGGTAGACTGATATTACAACATGCCTACACCTACTTCACGAATAAGGGCGTCTTTGTTACCAGACATAGAGGAATAGAGCACAGTTATACCGGGAATGATATTTAAAGCTGATGCATTTGTTATTTCGTCTGCTTTGTTGTGGTGGTTGAAGGAAAAAAGTTGTAATAAAGAAAGGCACCACCATTTGTTATATTATAATTGCCGTCTAAATTAACCTGATTTTTACTCGACAGAGTAAAGAAGCTCGTGTCCCAAAAAATCTGGCCGTCGTTGACCGTGAGGGAAAAATCCCCACAGGAGCAACCTACGAGGAAGGTGGGCCGACTAGGTAACGTGACCGTTCCGCGTCACCACAACCTACCCATCGGATTGTAAGAAAACTGCTCACCATACCAGGTGGCAGTTAAATTAATGGTTTGTCGCTCGTGACGAGCAACCTGTGTTGCTCAAGGCCCACCGGTTGCAGCATCAGCCACCGCAGGGCAGTCGCTTTTCGTTTAACCGCTGCACCACTGGGCCAGAACTGGTTCGAGGGCCCGCCGGGATCTATGAATCTGAAGTTGAGAATGACCAATTCTGCATTTATGGTATTACCCCATTGTGCTACGAAGCTCAAGAGACGCCTCCTTTTTTTTCTTGAAGGAATACAAATGGCAAGCAAATTGAAAACATCTCTTAGCCCAAAGCGGTGGTCTGTACTGTGTGGTGGATCAGTGAGTTTTGATTTCGGCTGTTTTGCCCAAGGTTAAGGTGAAGATTTAGTTTATCTGTCTATACTAGGTGCAACTAACTATCAAAATATCCGACAATGTTCTGATTTCACTCGGCAAATGCATACCTGTGGTGCAGAAATGGTTCCATATTTTTTCTTCAAGCATAACTATAACTTCTCCGCTCCAGAATAGCATAGAATCTCAGTCGCGTGTGGGTTTAGAAAAAAATTATTTTTTGTTTTTTGCCATGGGAGGGACGCAAAAGAACTCTGCCTTATATGAGGTTGTGCTTTGCGATCCTAGCGCCACCGCCACTAAAATACATGCCCCACACAGTTGAGGTCGCCACCATTTCCGCTGGTCTTCCAAAGCAATAATGCAGCCTCCAGAATGCTTTTAGGCATAAAAGAAGGTGATTATTTCCGTGGCATATAAGTTTCTATTATTTTAAAATAGGAAAGAAATCCTTGCATGAGGCTTTCTACGTCGACAATAAAAAGCTTTTGTCTAAATATCTGAGCAAATGCTATAAAAAGCAGGTCTTTTTTAATAACATCTGCTGCCTCAAAAAGCGCAGGATCAGTCTTTAAAACACCTGTGTGAAGTGAAGAAAACTTTCAGTATTTTTTCGATTAAATTGCACAGTACGCTTTGTCCCGCTGCTTTAAAGCACACAGCTTTAAAAAATTTCTGAAAGTTATACAACGACAAGCAAACGTAACAGGATCATAGCTTCAAATGCATACCAATTTAAAGGTCAAAACATCTCTAAAAAAATACGGGGCATGAATTTGTATTGGAGAAGACATATTAATCTCTTGACCTCAGGGCACGAATGGTTGCTTCCCTATCTTCTGGTCGCGTTGGATCCAAGCGCAAAATGTCGTTATTACCCAAAATCTCCGTGCATTCACTGTTTGGTACGCTTCATTCGCCAGTATTGTTAAAATCGTAAGATAGTCGGTAAAACTTTGGTTAACCTATATTTTAATTCAAATGTTGTTGCACTAGGACAAATGCGCTCCGCTTTCTTATATTTCGTCCAGTATTTGAGATATAACGACAAAAATGCGTAGAGAGGGTTGATTGCCAGATCGAGTTATACATGTTCACTTGGAATGTCCATAGTAGACGACAATGCTAGGCAAGCTACCCCTTCAGATTCACAACACCTTTAACGCGGAAGCGTTAACAGTCCCATTTTCACAGTCATCAGCATCGCCGGTGGCCGCATGAACGAAGAATAGCCTTAAAAACCCCACCGCCGACCTTCTGGCGTCATCAAAACCAGCCCACCGTGGCAGCTACTAACTTGCCAACTGTGCTCTGATCAAACTAGTCTCCGTGACAGTTAAATTAATAACTGGTCGCAAGAGGCTTCTTGGTAAGAGACAGCCGGGTCTCACAAGCCCCAAAGGCGGTTGTGTACGAAACAGCTGAGTGCCGGTGCAGTGACGCATCGCTTAACCTCTGCGCCACTGCAGCACTGCGCCAGAAGTATGAGCGATTCCAAGATAACTCTGAATATCAACTAGAATATGGCCAACTCCGCATAGATGGGCATCAACCCAACAACGCTCTCCTGTCAGACCCTATAAAAGGAAGATTTTGTGTCTGCTGTTCTTTTTTGTGTGTGTGTGTGGGTGGGTCTAGTAGGCGCTTTTTTCGATTTGGGGCATACGTAAGTACAGAGTCGATCACACTTGTCTAGAGTGCTCGGGAGGTGCCATTCGGGGGAAATAAAGCGAAATTCTAAAGAAGGTATTGACATCAACTGATGATGGTTTCGCTGTAGAGCAGCAGAATAGACAGGTGAATCGCACAGGCACCAGCGTCTTACCACTAGCAAAGCAGCTGCGAAAAGATTTCACTTCATTTGCTCCGCAGCACACCGCCCGAGCGCTCCAGACAAGTGTGATCGACTCTGTGCGCACTTACGGTCGTACGTTCCTGAAGCGTGCTTTGTGGCAGACCACAAACTTGCTTACCGGGTACTGGGCAACCTGCCCAGTACCCCTGCAACCTGACCAACCTGTGTACACCTGGCAGGCCTCCATTTGGGTGAAAACCTTTGTGCAAGCTCTACCCAGGTCGTTACCTAAAGATCATTTAGGTTATAAGACTTATGGTAAAAGGGCTCATGTTAAATGACTTGGGGCGAAAGAGTTCGTCATGAATGCCTTCCGGCTAAAAGGCACTAGGTAGAAGGCTTTTAGACCTAGGCTGTTATGGCGAAGGTATTTAGGTCAGATGCCTTTAGCATGTTAGCAACTTAAATGACCAGCGTCACTGCATATTCCCGCATAATGTTGCGTGTGATATTCTGCATGCTACCGCATGATGTGAAGTGCTATCACATGATATTCAGAGTTCAGCCGAACTAAACCATGTGCTACTTATTTATCTTTCATGTGTCCTGTCTCTTACCGTGACTTTTTATTACCACAACAAAAAGAACTCGTTTTCCTTTCTCTAAAAGGACGCTGAGGACAACTTCAACCTGCCGATGTTCAAGGAAACAATCAGTTCTGTTGTACATTTTGTTTCTGGTTTCCCTGACATTTTGCCGCAGCAGAAGGCGCACTTATTTGCTGCAAAGTTTACTTTTCTATCACTGGATAAAAGCTCGTGACGTCAACGCCAATAAGGACTAGTTGCCACTGTCTCCAATTGCAAGACGGTATAGACCAGCCTCTAAGCTCCGCAACCTAGGAATCTGTGTTGGCGCAGCCAGTTTTCCGGTAATGTCCGGTAATGTATGCGCTTGCATTTTTTCTCGTTTTTTTCTTGTTCATACAAGCTCCGTTTTCGGTAAGAATAATCTCATCCTGATTACGAGGTGGTGCCCGATCGATAATAACCATGTATAATTTTTCCAAAATATGTTTCTAGTATACTTTATGATGAGTGGCAGAAAACAAGAAAAAATGTGGCCCCGATCCCCGCTGTGAAGGTGGTTCGACAGCGAAGCTGTGAAACGACACCCAGTTACCCATTGTGACTTCACTTGAAAATTCACACTCGTGAAACAAGAAAGTGAAATTTATTTGAGCTGTATGCTGTATGCCTGATTTCAAATGTGATATGCTGTTTTCATTCAATTTCTACCCTGGGGTTTTGGTTTTTTGCTTACGACAACGACAGGCAAAAACAACCGTAATCATTGCCGAGAAACACACGCGGGGAGAAGGAACGTGATTGCATTGTTTGCAGGCGCCGTTTTCATGCCTTATGCGGCTTGCACTTCACAAGAGGGTTTCGAATGACGTGAACCCCTTTCGAAGCAGCTGCAAACCTAATGTTTACCGGAACGCGTCGGACGGTGTTCCCACTGTATATAGAAATTAACTTGGAAATTTACGCAGCGCCTGAGATGCAGAAATATATAAATTCGCTAAATACTAAGCCGTTCTCTAGACTTCACTTAAATTGCGGTTTATTTCTTGCAAAAACACTGCTTTTCGGGCGTGTTATTCGTTATCGTAGCGTTTTTTGCTTTCCATGCCACGAAAATTTCCTTGCACGTTAGAGGTATACAGCTTCGCTGCAAAAAACTTGGACTTCGGCATTATATGGTTTCAATATGGCAGTCACTGTAAATAAGTTTACAACTCAACCGTGTTAAACCTAATTCTTCGACACATCACAACTGCTGAAATGTCGTAAGCAATTTATTTCCAATGACGCGTTGAGTTACTGTGGCGCTACAAAAATGTCTACTATACCGGGTGTAACGACTAAGCACGCATTTTGAAACAAGTATCACTTTTCATCTTGCAATTAATGACATCTACTCAGCCCTGCAGCCAGTTAACAAACGATGCCCAGGTATGCATTAAACGTTGCAAACAAGCAAATTTCTTCAGAAAAACATCCGCGTATAAATGAGGAATCATTTTTGCTGCTTTTCTCGGGGGTAGGAGACCCATTATTGACAATAAGAGTTTTTGTGCTTATTGAGAATTCCGAGAAGCCGGACGTCAAACACTCAAGGAACTGATATAAATGTATAAACTTCGGTCTCACGAGGAAGCATCATTACTGCTCTCTAATGGCGCCTAAACTTAGTGCATTAAAAAAATCGCCGAACCGGATGTACCCAAAAAGAGTACAAACTCCGACATCCACCTTTATTCATCTCTTTAAAAAAGGACAATTGACCTCGGTTTAGTAGTATGTACAATATGTAGAGCTCCTATTCCAGAGGTGTTCTTCATAAGTTCTAATGCCAAGCTCCACCTTAAGTGGTACTAGAAACAAATATGTTCGCCTGTCTACGAGGCGAGCGTGCAGCTTTGCCAGATAAGTACACGCGTTCATTGTTGTGTTAACGTTTCTAAATATGTACGTCCTTAGCAAGATCAAGGCCTAATATAAACCGAAATCTATCTCGACAAAAGGTAAGTAGTGCTGTGCATAGGTGGGTTCTTGGGCAATCGGTAGTACCTAGAGCATAAATACTTGACTTTTGATGAAGACATAAGTGAGTTCTCGCTTGAGTCTACGCGCAATGCAGTAGCAAAATCTCCAATCGTGCAACCTCATTTGGAGTAGATTGCGGAAGGCGCATGTTGTGGTAAAGTGGATTTCCTGAGCTCTGGGCCATGACCTTGACGTCCGCAGTATTGCCATTGCAAATACGTGTTCGTGCCTCTTACTTTGAGGGGTTTTTTTAATGCCGCCACGGTGGCTGAGTGGTTATGGCGCTCGGCAGCTGGCCCGAAAGACGCTGGTTCGATCCCGGCCGCAGCGGTCGAATTTCGATGGAGGCGAAACTCTAGAGGCCCGTGTACTGTGCGATGTCAGTGCACGTTAAAGAGCCCCAGGTGGTCGAAATTTCCAGAGCCCTTCACAACGGCGTCTCTCATAGCCTGAGTCGCCTTGTGACGTTAAAGCCCCATAAACCATAAACGAAACTTTGAGGCGTTTGTGGTTTGATGAAAGTAAGTTTTTTTCCCCGAGATCTGCTTCCCGTTAAATTTCTCTCTTGACACCCGGAGTGTGCAAACTATCATCAGCTTAAATATTTAATGGATGGTGAAGCACACACGTCTCATCTGTGTCGACCTTGCTTCTTTATTAAACGCGCATTTAAACAGTACTACTGAGACGAATGTCGTGACTCCCTCCATAAGGTGCTATGAAAAACACCCAGTGGAGTTTGTACGCTTATCAAAAGTTAGGGCAGCGGAGCCCTTCGTGTGAATTCCCTCACTGGTTGCTAAAGCTACCGACGTCTCTTCCTCGTCGTCCTATACAGGCGCGAAGCCATTAAATCGGGCGTCGAGCAGGTCTTTTTTGTTTGTCTTGTTCAACTCATACGAGTCTTCCCGAGCTCTGACTCTGCACACCCCACCCTGAGATGTCCATGTCCCTAGCTACATTTCTTTGTGTTGTTCGTCCAGCTGAAATAATTTTTGTTAGACTTCAAACCAATGCTTTTAAATATTTACAAATGTTTTCTATGTTTCTTTTTATTTCAATAGAATTTGGAGTTATATCCATAAATGAACGAGCGACTGCACGCCTCTTGCTGCAGCTGCAGCATGTTGCGATGCACCGTCTGCAGTGCTCCTTCAAAAATCTCTCCTCCAGCTTGACAGCTATTTCGGAAGGCGAGTTTTATTAAAGGTGAAAATTTCTTTAATCTCAAGAACTCTGTGCAGCAGATGTTCACAACGACGAAGCACGGCTGAGCGGATGAGTTTCTTAAGTCAGCGATCATATCCGAACAAAATCTGTCATTTTGTCTGTGCTCAAAATTTAGAACGGTCTATAAGCATCGCGAAACAAAGCCGCGCACTCGACTGATGTTTTTCGTTGTCGGATATGAGGCGTATGCTTCAGCTTTTTCAGTACGGCATTCTTGCAGATGTAATCTTGTAATGTTGGGAACAAAAGTTTTGACATGTGAGAAAAAAAAATCTCCACGGCCATGACATATCGACTGAAAACACTGCGAAAGTACGAGAGACACGTGGTTCATCCTTTGGAAAATGACACAAATATGCCAATGCCATCAAAATTTTCGAGCTATCTTTGATAAACATAACTCTGATGTCTCATGTACCAGGACGCTACAACTAGCATGGCGCCCGTATAGCTTCAAGATCATTCTCGATGTGACCACTCCTCTGTTACAGCGCATCAGCTCCCCAAAAAACTAAATCGTCTGAGGTAATATCGCATTCTCAATTTCAGGGTTTAAAACGTTTAATCAGACGCTCCTTCCACACTGCACCCAGGGAATTTGAAATCTATTGAAAGGAAAGCTCCTGTGATAGTCTTTTTGTGTGTGAAGGCACGTAATGTAGTGGTGGGTCGCTGCAATCCGGACAAGTTCTCAACTGTGGTCTAAATGGCGCACACGAGCAAAGGTGTGCAACGGCGAAAATCCAAATATTTAGAGTAGCAGGCAGCTGCAACTTTTATCTCGCAGCTTCACGGCAACTACGCCAAATGTATACTCATTTGAAACGCAGTTGGTACCTCTTTGGTGTTTTTTTTCTATATTATCAGCTTTAAAGTTGAGGGGTGCAGACTATAGTCGAGGGCGGCCTTTGGTCGTGTGTATTCAAAAAGTTCTTTTGCGCCATATTCTCTGATGCGCGAGCTCATTAAGAAGCCTTTCTTAAAATCCAAGTCACATCCATGCGTCGGCACTAAGCGAGATGGCTCATTTACAGTCTCATTCATGCACATTCACGTCTACTCTATCATTGTCGTCTGGAATCATCTTAAAAAACGCCTACTCACACTCACGTTCTTTCAGAGTCTCATCCACTCACTAAACGAATGCACATGTCTACTCACAATCATTTACTCAAATTCACGTCCAGTGGAACTCGCAACATGTCGCTCACACTCATGTTCAATCGCTATTGTATCCAGTGAAGCAGTCGCACTCACAATCACCTACACTAACATGCGCTTTCGCTTGCTCACACTTATGTCCACTCACTCACTTCCGCTCACAAACTCACGTTAACTCAATGCGAAGTATGTATTGCATGTTAACGCGTGCATGGCGTCCTTCTCGATTTTGTTTTTTTCCTGTTTGCTGAAAAAGGAGAGTAAGAAATCTTTTCTCCGCAGCTGACAACACTGGAGGCTCGATTAGCGTAACTTGACTCACAAGATTAATTGATGAGTTGCCCTGGCCTTGGTCATGTTGTTTGGCCAATTTTACACTTCCCGCTGCTTGCAGTAAGGAGCCACTTACACCGCTTCTTTTATGGCCGGAAAGGATACACCCCTGCATGCACCAGCTCTTGTTGCTGACACGATTAGTGCGTGTTCAGCGCGAGCTGAGATGGTTCGTCTTATTTTTCTTTTGGCACTTGGGTTGTTTTGTGTTTGGTAGGGTGCAAAGGGTAAGAACACTTCTAAATCACTACCGTGCGAGGTGGTTTCCGACTGTGTCTAAGATGTTGGAAGACGTTTACCTTTACAATGGTTTAGAACGCTGCTTAAGTACCAGTGTTGGTTTTCCACGATAATAAAACTTTGCGTTAGTCTGCATATTGGGATTGGACGCAGTGGGTGAGTGCGTATAATTCTGGTGGAAACTGAGCTTATAAAACACACGTGCATGACTAACATGCGACACACTTGTCTATTGTATGTTAATAATTTTTTATTTGGTTGTTTCAAACGTTTCTCCTCATTATCCTTTGATATATCCCTACAAATATCGAACCAACCGTTGCTCAAATTTCTTTTCTAAGGACCTATTGTTGGTCTATCGCGCTCTGTAGGTCAACTCCACTCGTCTGCTTTAGAAATGAGGTAAACATTAGGAAGTCCATAATATAAATTGTTACGTTTAAGCATTTCCCTGCTGCCATCCCGTCCAATGCGCATGCAAGCGCCTAACTCAGGCCTTTACTAATAATACTAAGTTTGTCTGGGGTGCATCGGCCTTCTCTTTCAGTTCTCATTTTTGGTCTGATTTTGGACAGGCATGCCAAAGGAAATTTACATCATGCTTTTTTTAAATGTCAAATGCGCCGCTGGCAAAGTTTGATTTCGTTTTTTATGTAGAGGGCGTGTTCACGCTTGTAATACCATCCGCGTTTACCAGATCTTCATGGAGGCAAAACGAAATATTTGGAGCATGCTGGACATTTGGTGCTCGTCGCAAAACTCCAGGGGACCTATATAACTCCAAATTGTTGCACTGTGGCTTGCCATGTTACTAAAAACTTATTCAGCAGATCGTTTCACATAGAAATGAAACAGAGATGCCCTAGATGCGATCGTAACAGTCGCAATTTACGTTGGAGACCACTGAAGAAACAAAATACCTGAAAATGCTAGCTCGCTCTCAGTGACCCAAAACTGGCTGAAAATGCACGTTGTATATTAGAACATATTCCTCAATGCTCACCGGGTCCTATTCACAGCTATTCGTAGCTCGCAAGAAGGAAACACTATGCTTAGACTACAAATTCTCTGAAAAAAAAAGTTATTATCTCAGGCTAAGCATGCCTTGAGCTGACGATAATACCGAACGAGCTTGGCCTCTAAACATTCACACCATGCCGGTAAAACGCAGGGTATTTCACACACAAGTGCGCAAGTGCCTCAGCGAAATTTGTTTTCTTATCAATTAAAAAAACGTAGTAGTGCAGACTGCCGGACAGTTCTGAGTGTAGTTCAAAATTCACACAATTTTAGGTATTATCATAGGTGCTCAAGCGCAATTTAGCAACGTGTGTGTAAAGAATAAATTTGAATCTGTTGAGTACTGGATAAGCTGCACACTTTCTATAAATCGGATAACACGCCGCCTAAAAACGCCTTACGAGAAAGGCCCGGTAACAACACAATTTCCAAACAGTAGAAGTTTCATAAATCGCGCATGTGGCAACACTCTCTGCACTCTGAGTACCAATAATACACATTTTTCTTGAATACAGCCATGTGTGTAACAAGCGAACACACAGGTGAATCACAACAAAAGGCAAACAAGAGAGAGGGAAGCCTCAGGGTTCTTGCGAACATTTCGACAAAAGGACTTGCTTTCAACTGGTGAAATCATTCTCATTTTGCGGTGTTTAATTACGGCCAGATTGGAAAATTAATAGACAAAATTGATGGAATTCAGGTGTGGAAGTTTGCGGGGTTAACGTCGGCGCAACCGACACAGGATGTAGCAAACAGTAGAGTGGGACTTTCTTTTATCTTGAAATCAATGTTTTGAAGCTTGTGGTGGCGATGACGCTTATTATTATGAACGATGATGAAAAAGAAACCGAACTTGCGTTGTATACGCGCTTTATTGCGATAATCCAGACGTACACAGGTGAGAGTAACAGACACTGCAAGGCAACACACGCCTCCAGATAGTTTTAATCTTCACGGAAGCTGATTAGTTCGTTGTTCAGTCGTAATCATAATAGTTAGGAAAGCATTCCTGAAGCCCCATGCAGCGGCCAGTGGGCCCCAGCCGTAAGTCTCCGTTGTCGCAGTAGCAGTTGGTCTTGTCATTCCACTCGCAGCTTTCCTCGTGTAAGTTCTCGCAATAGCATGGTACGCAGCCCGTTATTGCTGCAACAACGAGGCATGCATAAAATCACAGAGGTAACTGCAGCGTCCCTTCCAAACAGGATACGATGGTGTCCAATTTTTCTGTGATTAAGTGGGCAGCATTGTTACGGGCAAATCACTAGCAATGTTTGGCATACAGGCGCAGAAGCGTACACTTGAATAATCAGAATTGTAATTTATATTAACCTTATGTATTCTCGAAGTGATACAAAAGGCAGGAAAGCACAAAACATGCTTTAACAGACGCTGTGGCCTACACTATTTGGTAGTTTTGCGACATTGGTGCTCTAGAGGAGACGCTAAGATCGCAACAGCGATATATGCTTCCTACGTCTATGTGGAGCGCTATTGTTTTTGATTGTACTTCAATGCACTCCTATCTCGAGCTAGATATATTTATTTGTCTGGTGCATTCATTTTCTTATAGTTGTGAGAGAATTCTTCTATTTGGTTTTTTCGAGGCAGCAATAACAAACAACATTGACTTACTTGAAGAAGCACACCGCGCCCCAACAATCACAGCTAATAAAAAAATGGCCCACATAGTTATGGTAACCGCCTTTTCCGCTATCATCGAAGGACCGGATACAAGGAGAATTTTCATGAAATTTGCTCGGGCGAAACCACACAGGATGCGAATGAGGTGGTTTCTTGTGTTCTCGTTCGCATGTCCTCTCTATAGCTTCAACTACACAAAGAGAGAATTTCTTTCGACTACAGATGAAGCGTTTTTCTTTTTTTTTCGCAGATGGAAGGAAAATCTTCGCAAGCTGCTTTTCCAAGTGGCCGAAAACAGCTTTCGAATAAAATAGTGCTTTTTTCCTAGCAAGCGATGGATATAAAACAAAGGCCGTTTTGCATATGGAGAGGCGGTGTGTAATTATGAATATGTTTATTGTTACAAAATATAATAAAATCAGGGTTACATATTGGTTTGTTTTCTTGTGTACTCAAAGATATAATCAGTATCTCAATTAGCTTCAATATGAAAAAATACTGCCTTATTAGGTAATTTCATACGGGCTGTTAATACACGTTATCTCAATATTTTTAGTTTAGATTGAAATGAAGCTTAAGTCAAGGACCTGCCAAGCGGAGATATGCTGTTTATAATTTTACTTAGGTATTTCATTAGCGCAAATTTTCGGATATTTCAAAACTTCATAAAAATGAAACTTAATGAAGTGACATTACTGTCCACATAATTTCATATGTTCCACTCAGCTTAGTTAGCTGAGTGGAAAGATAGCATAGTTTCATAGTTCCGTTCTTTCTCAGTTCATCAGCGGAAAAATTATTGAAAATGGTCGTTTTAAAAGCCTCCGAAAACAGCACAATGCAGAACTTCCGTGAATATTTACCAGTACTGAATAATTATGATATAGGGTAGAGTGCCAGCTTGACAACAAGAACAAGATGACCGTCAACGAGGACGCTCCTACTTGAGGCGACAGGCGCCATTTTCGGCCGCATTTTCACTCCTGCTCTTAATAA